>NW_004444003.1:8603578-8615174 GCF_000243295.1 Trichechus manatus latirostris
TGTTGCTTATTGGTCCAGTTGTGAGGATTTTTGTTTTCTTTATGTTGAGGTGTAATCCATACTGAAGGCTGTGGTCTTTGATCTTCACCAGTAAGTGCTTCAAGTCCTCTTCACTTTCAGCAAGCAAGGTTGTGTCGTCTGCATATTGCAGGTTGTTCATGAGTCTTCCTCCAATCCTGATGCCCCTTTCTTCTTCATATAGTCAAGTTTCTCAGATTATTTGCTCAGCATACAGATTGAATAGGTATGGTGAAAGGATGCAACCCTACGCACATCTTTCCTGACTTTAAACCACGCAGTAGCCCCTTGATTTGTCCGAACAACTGCCTCTCGATCTGTGTATAGGCTCCTCATGAGCACAATTAAGTATTTTGGAATTCCCATTCTTCACACTGTTATCCATTATTTGTTATGACCCACACAGTCGAATGCCTTTGTGTAATCAATAAAACACAGGTAAACATCTTTCTGGTATTCTCTGCTTTCAGCCAGGATCCATCTGACATCAGCAGTGATATCCCTGGTTCCACATTCCCTTCTGAATCCAGCCTGAATTTCTGGCAGTTCCCTGTCGACATACTGCTGCAGCTGCTTTTGAATGATCTTCAGCAAAATTTTACTTGCAGGTGATATTAATGATATTGTTCGATATTTCCACATTCGGTTGGATCACCTTTTATGGCACTTAAGTGCCATCCATAATAGTGGTGATTATTGGATGTTGTAGGAAGTAGGTGACTATGGTCTTTACTAGAAGGTTACCAGAACATTTCAAATGTAAATGGAACTGGGTCCAAAAGTATAATGAACTTTTAACTTTTCCAAGGTAAAAAATGCTGAGGTTTAACAGTCTATCAAAAAAGAGTAAAGTCTTCACCTCATACCCCTGTTATATACCTCTTACCTGAAAGCATCATAAAGCCTGAAACTGTCATATAAGTGTGTCTGCTCTTCTTGGTCTCCATCCCACTTGACTTCTTCTCATCCATTGGCCTCCCTTTGTGTCAAAAGCTCTGATCTTTAAGGTGTTTTGTTGTTGTTGTTAGGTGCCATTGAGAAGGTTCCAACTCATAGCGACCTTATAGGACAGAGTAGAACTGTCCCATAGGGTTTCCAAGGAGTGTCTGGTGGATTTGAACTGCCGACCTTTTAGTTAGCAGCCAAGCTCTTAACCACTACTCCATCAGGGCGTTCATCTTTAGAGTAGTGGAATTGAAATGGTGCCTTAGAAAGCATTAGTTTTAAAGTCAGGCAGAGATGAATTAAAATGCTGTCTCTATCCCCTGTGGTTGAAGAATTTCCCTAACCTTTTAAACCTCAGTTTCTTCACATTCAAATGAAGTTAATAATGAACACTTATGAGATAAGGCACCAAAAGGCATAGCATAGTGCTGATACATACAGGATATGTAATAATTATTAGTTTCCTTTTCAAATTAGGGTGGTTGAACAGATGTGCAACCAATTCTTGGAAATGATCTTCAGACCAAAACCCCTCCCAGACTTCCAGAAAATAGAGCATTCTTTGACATTAATAAATAGGAGTGCAGGACAACCTAAATGGCATAATTTGCAAAATCTCACACATGGCATGTTTTATGCCACTGTGACTTTGCATCTGCTGTACAACCAAAGAACTGTTACTTGTGCTTCAAGTTTCAATTTAAATATCAAACATCTAAGATGCATTTCCTAATCTGCCCTTTCATCTCCAGGTAAAGTCACTCATTTCCTTCCCTGTCTTTGCTAAATAAGTTTTTCTCAAAATATGACCCATCTGCATCTTATATTTTGTATAATATCTTTGTTACCCATATCAAACTATATTTCAATTATTTTATGTATCTACATGGAAAAGTTGCATTTTCTTTCCTGTCCATGTGCAATATCTAGCTCCATGCTTGATAACAGCTGAATAAATATGTGAGTATGTGAATGAGCAAATGAATGAAAAAATAAATGATTGAATAATTGGAGAAAGTGAATTCTTACTTGGTGCAGAGCTCTAGCCAGAGTTTGAAAGAAGAATTAGACACAGTATCTTTGATTATATGACACATACAACCAATACTTGATAAATTCTATTTTAAATCAAAAGTAATGGGTATTCAGAATTTCAAATCTTGAATCTGTAGATTATATACATGGGTTTTATGTGTTGAGCTAGTTTCTAATGTAAATTGATCCTTCGTACTGAATTTGGGAGGTTTTTTATTGTTGTTGTTTGTTTTTATATCAGCACAATATCATTTAGTCAGTTTGTTACTATGACACAAGGAAAGCTAAGCTATATTTACCGGATTATTATAATGAGTCACACAACTGATCTCAATAACTGCATGTCAAAATACCTCTTTTTCCAGTAGATGTTTTGTACTATTTTTTAGTTAGATCTTAACGACCGTTCTTGAGTCAGGACAATATATTATACTATGTATTAAGACAATTTATTTCATAATGATTTTTAATGAAATAATTAATAGCGCTGTCTGGATATTTTTTCTGCATGTCCTTGGATAAAGCACTTCTTTTGCATCTTTTTCAGACAACTTAGGGCTTCAAATAAAATGGACTGATATGTACAAAACCGATGTCTTATGAATTAAATGAATAAAGCAAGACAATTTGAATTTAGCTTAAAAAGCAAACCAAAGTGAAAGCAGCTGTGTCCCATTAGTTTCTGATTTTCCGCAAAATGGAGGGGCAATGGGATATACAAAAACAACGTCTAAAATTGAGCAGATTGTGGTTATGTTGTCATGGCTACCAGAGGTCTTTTCGAGGCTTTATTGGGTTGGCAAAGAAATAAACCATTAGGAGTAGTTGTGCTAAACACTGTTATTCACTGAAATCGTGTTGACATTTGACCATAAAACTTCAGTTCCTTCACAGAGTTAAAGCATGTATATAAAAGGAAAGAAAAAATCTCAAATTTCTTCACAAGCGTTAGATCCATTTTCTCTCAGCCAAAGAAGGGAAATCCTGCAGTTTAGGGACAAACATGAGAGTAGAAACACTCCAAATCACTTATATGCAACTTCCAGAGAGCTGACTTGGTACCTCTGAAGAAAAATAAACCTATTTGGGAGGCTATTTTGGAAGTGAAATCTATAGCAAGAGAAGATAATGATACACAGAATAGGAAAACTGTCTCAAAGAAACCCCTTTCCTTAAGGAACTCTTTGTAAATGTAGATGGTGACATCAAAGAAACTGCATCAACTAGTTTGGCTCTGTCTCTGTAATGAGAAATATGTCAAAAAGAAAATAATCAAAGTTAGAGAGAAGACATAATTGCTCCATTCCTTAAAAATTGCAAAGATTAAATGTTATTTTTTCCAGGCATCTCAATACCCACTGTCTTAGTTCTCTAGTGCTGCTATAACAGAAATACAACAAGTTGATGGCTTTAACAGAAAAAAGTTTATTCTGTCACAGTTTAGGAGGCTAGAAGTGCAAATTCAGGGTGCCTGCTCTAGGGGAAGGCTTTCTCTGTCAGTTCTAGGGGAAAATCCTTATCATCAATCTTCCCCTGGTCTAGGAGATTCTCAGTGCAGAAACCTCGGGTCAAAAGGACACACTCTGCTTCTGGCTCTGCTTTCCTTGTAATATGATGTCCCCTTGTCTTTCTGCTTCCTTCTGTCTTTTATATCTCAAAAGAGATTGACTCTAGATACAACCTAATCTTGTAGACTGAATCCTGCCTTATCAACGTAACTGCCTCTAATCCTGCCTCATTAATATCATAGAGGTAGGATTTACAACACATAGGAAAATCACATCAGGTGACAAAATTGTGGATGGACAATTACACAATACTGGGAATCGTAGCTTAGCCAAGTTGACATACATTTTTGGGTGACACAATTCAATCCATAACAATCCGGCCTTTAGCCCCCCAAAATTCATGTCCTTGCCACATATAAAACACATTCACCCCATCATATCACAGCAAATGTCCCAAATCAACTCCAAGTCCAAAATCCAAAAATTCCTCTTCATCTGTGAAATCTAGAATAGAAGTTATCTACTTCCAAAGTGCAATGATGGAACAGGCACAAGCCAGACTTTTCCATTACAAATGGGAGAAATTGGAGGGAAAGAAGGGATAATAGGCACCAAGCAAGTCAGAATACATTACATTAGCTTTCAAGCTTTGAAAATAATCCTCTGAGACCATTTAGGCAATGGCCCTGCCCTCCAGACTCTGGGTGTTGGCCATGCACTCTGGATTCTGTGTGGAGGACCCTCAGCCCTGTTCTTCAGCTCCACCTTCCAGGCTCACTGGAATGGCAACTCTGCTCCCTTGGCTTTGGGTGGCCCCATTCTCCTAGTCTATCTGAGTGGTGACTCTACCCTCTCAGCCCTGACAGGCCCCATTCTTCTGCTCCTTGGACATGGCATCCCCACCCTTTCAGCTTTGGGCAGCAGATCCAGCCATATCCCTCTGGCACTTGTGAAGGCAGCCTCCACTCCAGTACTGAGTTGGTGAAGATCTGACTCACAAACCTAGGAGGCTGTGGTCCCACTTTTTGAGGCCCCAGAGGCCAGGGCGCCACCCTTTGAGACCCCTGAGGTCATAGCCTTACCTTTTGAGACTGAGGCAGCTTTGTTTCATGTGTTTCTTTTATCTTCAGCTTTTGCTTCCCAGGTCCTTGGCCTCTCGGCCCGTTGGCCTCTCTGCCTGCATCTGCCCTGCAGGGCAAGTGTTCCAAAAGCTCTTTAGCTCCACCGATAAGTGCCTGGAGGCACCTTGCTCCACCAGGAAGCCTCCCACACAATGCTGTCTGGCTCTGGTTCTACTACTGCTTCTAGCTGTCTGCACCATCTCCAGTGTAAGAGCTCTCCTCATTTCCTTCTGAGTCCTCACTAGAATTGTCTTCAATGTCCATAATTCCACCAACAGTCTTTTCAAAGCAATCTATGCTTTTACTATTAGGCACTTTAAAACTCTTCCAGCCTCTATTCATTCAGTTTCAAAACCGCTTTCATATTTTAGGTATCTGTTAGAGCAGCACCCCACTCATGGTACCAAATTCTACCTTAGTTACCTACTGCTGTTATAACAGAAACACCACAAGGAGATGGCTTTCACAAAGAGAAATTTATTCTCTCACAGTTTAGGAGGCTAGAAGTCCAAATCCAGGGTGCCAGCTCTAGGAGAAGGCTTTCTTTGTCTGTTGGTTCTGGGGGAAGATCCTTGCCATCAATCTTCCCCTGGTCTAGGAGATTTTCAGTGCAGAAACGTCAGGTCCAAAGGACAAACTCTGCTCCTGGCTCTGCTTTCTTGGTGGTACAAAGTCCCCCTGACTCTCTGCTTGCTTCTCTCTTTTATATCTCAAAAGAGATGGACTCAAAATACAACATAATCTTATAGATTGAGTTCTGCTTTATTAACGTAGTTGCCTGTCTTTAATCCTGCCTCATTAATATCATAGAGGTGGAATTTACGACACATAGGAAAATCACATCACATGACAAAATGGTGGATGGACAATCATACAATACTGGAAATCATGGGCTAGCTAAGTTGACACACATTTTGGGGGACACAATTCAATCCATAACAGCCACATATAGGTTTTATTTTTTTTAATGAAACTTAACTTTCTGGAGGATCATGTCATGATAATAGAGAAGGCATACTTATTCTTAAAAATAATTTGGAGTATATTATGTTCTTTTGGAGGAGGCACCAATACTACCTCTGGTTTTCCATTTGTTTCTATAAGAGAAACAACTTAATTTTTTAAATAAGAGCAAAAACAGCAACATCAAAAAAGCCACTAAGAATTTAGCCTGAGAAGGAGACTCTAGGCTGTGAAAGGGAAGGACCATATAGCTCAGAATCCATTTCCCTTCAAGTTGCCTTTTCTGTAAGTTTTTCCACTCTGATTAAAACAGTAAACGTCGCAGTGGCTGCAAGACAGTTTTCTTTTTAAGGTTCAGTCTCAAGTATGAGCAACTCCTTGGAACACTACATTTCAATACATTTTTGCAAAATAAGAGAATTATGAATGACAGTATTCATTCTTAAGTCAATTCTATAAGAACAATTCCCATATACCTGCTTTCTCAGCTGAAAGGCACTCTTCTTTCTAGGATTTTGGAGATTCACCCAGTGAATGACTTCACCTTTCCCCTTTGACACAGAGAGTATGATTCAGTTCCTTTCAGAACCAACAGAGTAAAGAGCATCCGGATATCGCTATAATATTCATAGGAGAAGAATGATACCTATAGGCAAAGAGTAGAGTTATCTCAGCGCAATCATCTTGCTTGTTTGGAGTGATATCAGTAGCTGCATGCACCACCAATAAATAGAGCTGCCTTAGTTCCATGATCCATTGTCATTCCAGAATTGGGAATTTAAAAAAACCCTTGCCGTTGAGTCGATTCCAACTCGTAGTCACTCTATGGGACAGAGCAGAACTGCTCCACAGGTTTTCCAAGGCTGTAATCTTTATGGGAGCAGACTGCCACATCTTTCTCCTACAGAGCGACTGGTGTGTTCAAACCATCAATATTTTAGTTAGCAGCCGAGTGCTTACCCATTGTACCACCAGGGATCCTGGGAATAAAAAGACAAGAAATAGAATTTTTATATTTTAACTTACACAATAATGGTAAAATCACAGTCAAGTCTACTTGCCCATAGGAGTTGTGAGAGCATCCATGTTTAAAATATAATTCTAATGCATAGTTCAAAAGTTTCATTTTGATTAATTTTCTAGCTAAAGATACCATAGCAAAAATAAATAAATAAATAAGAAAGAAAATAGAAAATTTAACTAATGTAAAGAAGATCATTATTGGCAATATTCCAGAAAAATTTAGCACGCTATATTGGTACTGCATTACCCATTTCTCAATAGATAAATAATGTGATGCTGGGGCAATTACTTGTAATTCTGTCTTTATTTTTTAAGTCTAAGAGGAAGTAACTCATGTAAAATTTTGCACCCAACCATAGCAATGATTAAGTCAATGCAGATATTCATAAACTGTATATGCTATTATTTTCTTTCCTTTTTTCAAAATAATTGTTAATGAAGCTAATACCAATGAATTATCACAGCTTGTAAAAAGCTTCATGCTTGAATGACTATAATATCATAAGTGTGCTACTTTTTACAACAACAAATAGTTGAAAGCTTATTTTGTCCGCAAATATGCCACTGGTAAAATATTGATTTAAACATATGCATATGTGTTACATTAATGTATACTATTTACTTATCAAGTAAACTTAAAAATGTTGCAAGTAAAATGTGGTTATTTCACAGCAATGTTATAGTTGTTCTACTGGGATATAATTTTTCAACAACAGAGATTCTGTTTGGCAACCTGATATTTGTATGTGAACCACATCACATTATCAGACAACGTAACTAACTCTAAAATTACAACATGGAAACAAGTGGAAATGAAGATTCAGGGTAACATTTCAGGGCTTCTAAAACAATGGCTAAAGCAATCACATTACTGAAAAGTCCATATTTTTTACTTCAGAATAACAATTAAAAAAAGCGGCTCTTTAGGTAAAATGAATAAATAAACCTAAAACAGAAGATTCTAACGTCTTTGCTTATGGTGTGTGTGTGTGTGTGTGTGTGTGTGTGTGTCTGTCTGTCTGTCTGTCTGTGTTGTTCTTATTGTCCTTTACTTGATTCTAGCAGAAGCTGTTAGGTGACCCAGAGCAAAGAATTCAATGTTGAATTATTTTATTTCCTGTCAGTGTGTTTCAAACTAATACGGAGAAAAAAAGAAAAACAACAAAAACAACACTACAGGTCTTAGCTCTACTGGTTTGAAACAAGACATTAGAGTTTCTGTATGTCCTTGATGCGGTCCACTTTTGCTTTTGTTAATAATAAAAGGCCATGAGTATTTTAAATTCCCAGGCATATAAAATGTTGTAAAAGACAGAATCATAATATGCTATTTCTCGTATGTCTGCTTTGTTTTCAGCGCATGAGTGCAATAAAAGGGTTGGCAGAATAGGTATAAAGTTAGATCTCAGTTTTGTCTCCATTACTTATCAGTTGTGTAATCTTGAGGAAGTTACTTTTACTCTCTAAAACTTACTGTCCTTAATTGTGAACCAGGAATAATGAATATAGGTCTTACTTCTCAATTGATATATATTAAAACTGCAAGAAAAATGTAAATCACTAAAGAAGTAAAAGCCTTTGTTTTCTTTATCAGGTGAGAAGAAAAAGTGCTTTTCTATAGCCATATTCAGGCAAGATATTCTCTCATTGCCAACATTGCATGTATTGATTATTTCCTCTATTTCAAGGCATACTGGACTCTATAGGTACTTTTGAATAAGCCAAAAAAAATTTTAAAAAGAGAAAGGAGAAATCAAGGGGGAAGGGATAAAATAGAGTGGTAGGGATGTCTCCTTGCTCCTCTATTCTCATGCTTCAGTATTCTCACTCAAATATAAACCTGGCAGTGATCCAATAATGAGAATCAATACTTTTAGTTGTATGAAACTGTAACATTCCTCCTTTCTGCCATTGACTTTACAAACCCCAAAACTGAGGAAAAAATTGTAACGGAAAGAGCATGAGTTAGCATAAAGAATCTTTGGAGAGGCTCCTGTTCATAATTAAGTGCCTTTGTGGTGACAGATTTGGTATATCTTACAGACTTTCAGAGTCAGACACAATACTACAGACTATAGTAGTCAGCAAAGGAGATGTGGGCTGAGTAATAGACGTGGGCTGAGTTATAGTGATAGCTATGTCTACATTCCCTCAGAAGTAGATAGAGAGACAAGGATTCAAGTGAAAATAGTATATTTGGGAGATGATTCCAGAAAAATCTGTTGAAGAGTATGAAAGGTAGATTGGAAATGAAGTCAATAAAGTTACCAACCAATTTACCACTGTGGACAACTGGAGCCTGATCCCACTGAGGAATCTTTGGTGACAGTACAATACATGTGCTCTAGAATTATACCAGCTAAGGGGTGAAGGAGATGGAATATTACCAACCAATATCTGCTCTAATCCATTTGAGGGCAGCTCCAGAGAGATGCCAATTCCCTGACACTTCTAGCCTGCCCAATGAACCCTCAGAGAGGACTCTCACAGCCTGAGAGAGCTCTCAAGTAGAGTGTGACAAGTGCTGGCAGTGGAAAGTTAGCCTGGCCTGCCCGGAAATTGTATGTGTAGAGAGGAGATGGGTAAAGCACTGATTATGTTTAATATAATTTATCTTTTCACAGATCTTACCATGGATACTTGGTGGTTAGTCACAATTTAAAAAAGAAGAAGGCAAAAGAGGAGGAGGAGGGGAAGAAGAAAAACAAAAAGAAGAAGAGAAAGAAGGAGGAGGAGGAAGAGGAAAAAGAGGAGGAGAAGAAGCTGCAGAAGCAACATAAATGAGACAAACTAGTGTTTTATTTCTGCAGTTGGTACCAAGGCTGTAACTGACATTCATCTTCTCTGTCCCATACCATTCATTCTAGATTTTTTCTCACACTCAGTCGGCATTCGTTTTGGTCTAGTTTCCTTGTCTAGTGTGACCTCCATCCCTGAGAGATCTGAGGCCCCTGTTACTATCCTCTTGTCGGGCCACAGTTGCTGCAATTGCTCAATGAAGCTTATGACAAGACCTGGAGGTAATAAAGAGACTCTCCAATGAACCCCTGAATTCTAGACACATACTTCCTTGTCCCCACTGTGTAGCAGCACCCCTACCTCCTTTTGATAATTAGTGTCAATTAGCATTTCCAGTATAATAGTCATTGCTTTCTTTGCCTACTGTTCTCTATAGGGACAGGAAAATCTTTAGGTTAGATGGAACCTTAACTATGACCTCTTACTATATTCCTTTGTGAAAAGGTTTCCAACTTCCAGTAACCAGTACTTCTAGACAATCAGACACAAATTTGCAGGGTTGGAAGGCACAAATACCCCAAGTAGGTCAAAGGGATTTATGATAAAATGAGCTACTTTTATTTCAATTACTTGGATCCATGTATTTTAGCTAATGGGGACCCTACAACATATAACGGCAGTTGGTTTAGAGTGTATACCACATCTTGAAGAAGAGTGGCCGAATGCTTCAGGATGTTGTCTCTAAGCTGATATGCACACTTCTCTGAACATTATAACCTTTTCATCATTACTCTGCCAAGGTAGTTATGTCGCCTTATTTACTGTCGGCACTTTCTTTTCTTCATTAACTTGCCATTCTAGCATCTTATTTGAACTGGTTCCAGGTGTTCTAGCCTGAAGGTTGAATCCTGAGTCATGCAAAAGTGTCACTATGTCAATGAAACCTCCCTTATCGGGCCTTATAGTCTACCTCTCCTTGGTACAGTTTCCTGAAAATCCACATCCAGATATGTTCTCCCTGTTCCTGACAGTATATATTCTCCAAGATCTGAAGCTATTTTGGTAAATAGTATCTTTCTACACCAGCAAGGACAATACTGCCATCTCGGCACTCTGAGACTTTACTCTTTTTTATTTATCTAGAACTCATGAAGGGAGGCAGGGGACAGATCTTGAGAAGAACAATCATCATATTGTGATGTAGAAACCTCAGGTGGGGCAATAATACACAAAAGAGAAAATTAAAATGGCCAATAAACATGCAAAAAAGGTGTTCAAATTCATTAATAGTCAGAAAAATGAAAGTTAAAACCACAATACAACCATTGTAACTAAATTATTTTGCAGAAAATGACCACAAATTTACCAGTAAATCAGAGGATTATGAAAGGTTTTTGCATACGTTAGTCTTTGGATCATAAGTCTCAATGACTATAAACAAATTATATCGTCAAAAAACCATATTGATTTATACATTCAATATTTTGCCAGAAAAATTGCTAATTGTGCATACAAAAAAATTCTTGGAGAAAAATGGTCAAAATATTTCTCTACTGAGTAAGGTATCCTCTTACCTGATATTTTAATATATATACAACAAAAGGATATGTTTCAGAATTATTAACTGAATAATATTTTAAGATTTCTCTTCACCTTCTTGTATATGACATCATGGCAGAGAAAGATAACTCTTTTCTTAAGTTTTGTTCTGGAATAAAGGTTTCCATTTCTTCCCTTTTAGAATTGCTTCACAGAAACCTAGCCTTTTTCCAAAAAAAAAAAAGTGAGAAAGATGAACACTCCACAACATTAAAAGGCTATTCACAAAGAATTATGAAGAGTAAACATTGAAAATGTTGACTTTTTTTTTCACCAGAAAGAAAGACTCGTTGCAAATGAAAGTCACCATTTTTAACTTATCTCATTGGAAACATTATTGTTATTGATGGTGTTTGAAAATGGTCACTGACAAACTTGAATCTTCAAAGCAACGTGCCCTTAGTTCCTCTGACTTTTTTTTTTTCTTTTTTTTCTTTTTTTATTGTACTTCAGGTGAAGGCTTACAGAACAAATAGTTTCTCATGAAACAGTAGTACACATATTGTTTTATGACATTGGTTAACAACCCTACAACATGTCAACCCGCTAACTTCTCAACCTTTTTTTTTTTGGTGAAAATACACATAGCCAAAGATACACCATTTCAAAAATTTCTACATGCACAGTTCAGTGACATTGACTACG
>NW_004444003.1:8621243-8702544 GCF_000243295.1 Trichechus manatus latirostris
CATCTGGTGTTTTATTTTGGATGCCTACTGGAACCATCCTGTCCTGGTTTTGTAAATGTTTTGATATTGTCTGCTGTCTTCAGGGCATTCAGTAGTTTTTTTTTTCTCACTTATTGACTGTAGATTTGTTTCGTCCCTTTTTTTTTTTTTAATTTGACTATGTCTGAGCAGGCGGACTGTGTGTTCTTTGTTGTTTGCTCATCTGTGGGCACAATAGTTTTTGCCTCCTTCTCCAATTATCAGGGTTAGTCACTCATATATGATACGGCAGGGCAGGTCTAGCTGAAGAGGAGTTCCTGGGACGGGTTGTTTGTGGCACTTTCTACAGCCACCAGAGCGGGTCGGTAATCAGTGCAGGGCAGGTTCCATTAGGCTGTGCCTGTGCTGCTTGGTGATGTGATGTCAAGCGCACAGTGCAGGTAGGCAGGATGCAGCAGGGAGATTGTTATGTGTGGAGCTAAGATGGGTATGGGAGAGAGGAGAGTGGAACAGGAGCCAAAAACATACAAACAAACAAAAAAGAATGCTAGGGGAGCTTGCCTTTGGAGTGGAGAAATGACAGACTATGAAATGGAGAAAAACAGAAAGGGCAAGAGTAAAAAAAGAAAAGAATGAATAAATAAAAATCAGAAAGGTTAAAGAACTGCAAAGTTCCCAGGGATCCCACCGGTGCACCTATAAGGTCTGGGGAAATCGCTCTCAGGTGTTACAGTATAGCCTGGCTAGAAGGCGCAGAGGTATACAACGCCAGGTATTCAGGGAACAGAAAGAGAAGGAAGATATAGAGAGGCAAGAAACAGTTGTTTTGTCTCCTGCTGGACGTTCTGTGAGGCTGCTTTCTCGTACCCCCTGTTTGCTGGTCTACAATAGGAATCCAAGATGGTGGATCCGCTCTGCATTAGTTGATAGAGGACCTCTGCATGAATCTCTCCTCGCTCTCCATTCTGTGTCAGTTTTCTCACTCCATTTGGTGGTTGGCTGAGTCTTTATCTCTTCATTGGATGTTTTATGGTTTCAGGATTGTTGTATTCTCTGTTCTGCTTAGTTTTTCAGATCTTTGCTGTGGAGGGATGGTGTGGTGCTTCTGCCCAGAGCACCATTTTTCCAGAACTCTAGTTTCTCTGATTTTATATCTGAGAATTTTTTCCTAAGAAAAATATTGGAGAAGGACATAAGGATGCATTTATAAAGTATAAGTATGTCTAGGAAGTGTTGCTTATAATAGAAATATTTTTAAACTTCTCTTGTCTCCTGTAAAAATAATAAAAAATGCTTAAATGATTATGTTTATCTATACAATGGTATAATATGCAACCTTTTACATGGTCATGTGTTTTATACTTATTGAAATAGAAAGATATTTACTTTATAGTAAATGAGAAAAGTAGATTGCTCTTAATATCTATACCATATATCTGAGAATAATGTCTTGGTCACTAAACAAATGTTTCATATATGTCTTTCCATCTAACACAATCATAAGTTTATTATGTAAGTAAATGTGTTTGATCTTATTGTTATTGTATATTTTACAATTTTCATTCCCAGTCCTTGTATCGTAATGAGTCTATGCAGAGTAAATTCATACAAATGAACACATAGACACATACATATAGCCATACATCTTACTCACACATAGGCAGATGCATCCTCTCTTTAGACAGTCAGATCTTTTTTCTTATCAGTTTTGCTGAGGAAAGGCTTCTATTTTTCCTCTCATAGAATTGCTTATGGAAAATTATTTTTTCCAAAATAGGAAAGTGAGAAATTATAACTTGATCTAAAAAAGAGAAGTGATCAAGTCAAAATCATAAGACAAATTCTTGCTAGGCTCTACCACAGGCTTGGTATGCTGCCAGAGGGGTGGAAGAAAGATGAAAAATTCTTTCATGTTAGATTTAAGAATAAATACACAATTGAAGGAAGAAAAAGATCAAGAAGAAAAGGAAAAAAGCAATAAAATCCTTACCAAGGAGCAACTCTGAAAAGTTTTAGAACACAACAGAAAATATTCTGTCAAGAAAAGAAAAAAAAAAAAACCTCTCCCTCAGCATATGGCATCCTCAGCTGGAGGAGAAGTTACGATTTAGAAATATAAGAGTGTATAATTTCTGAAAAGTATGGCAAGAGATGCTCAGTAGAGGATTTTGTTTCCTCTCAAAACACTCACATGAGATTAGAATGCCTATTATATGACTCCCATCACACATTTCAAACAAAACCAAATAAACAAAAAAAAACAAACAAAAACAAATCTCCTAAATCCCCTATGTTAAAAGACATATAATAGGTATAGACTTTGCCATTAAATATTTACTCTTATGAACCATTGTTTTATAACTGCTCTAAAATCAACAATTTGTGTTCTATATGTTTAAAGATCAATTGAGATATATAGTTTTGCACTAAGCTGAGGGGAATTCAAGAGAAGTCAGCAGTGTTTATTGACAACAAATAATCTACTTATATTTTTAAACGTCTCTCAGAAAGTTGAATATTGGTGAAAGATAAATAATATAAAATTTTGAATATGAAAGGGACCTGGGAGATTAATCAACCTTTATTTCCTTCTTCCTTCCTTCCCTCCCTCTCTCCTTTTCTTCCTCCCTTCCTCCTTCCTTCTTTCTTTCTTTGTTTTTTTCCTAGCTTGATGAGACAAAATCATTTGCCCAAGATCTCATAGACAGTTATAGGAGTATGTGTGGCAAAAACTTAGCTTCAGTGATTCACAGCTCTGATGTATTTCTATTATGTCATAACTATAATATCAAATTAGAGCCTTAGTTCAAAAATATTTTGAAGGTAGTCAAGGAGTTTTAATTGTATAATTTCTAAGTACCAAAATTGTGTGAGAGGCTATGGAGGCATATAAGTAAGTTAACATGAGATCTTAATCACTCTCAAAGTTGAGATATCAAAGTAATGAGAGGTGGAAGCTAATAATCGTAATTATCGAAGTTGAATAGGAGCTTCAACTACAAAATATATATTTTTTCCAAAATCACCATAATATGTTTCATTGTATATTTTATAAAAGAATTGAAAACTTAGATTTTCATATATATCTCTAGGGGTAGGATAAGAACAAATAATAATGAAAATGCTAAACTACATCTGTTATGAAAAAGAATTAATTGTTCACCTGTGAGTTTGTATATGTCTCTCCACGTTTGTTAATGTCATGATCAGGGAAATCCTGTGATAATGTGCCTTATAATAAAGCAATTTCTAATATAATGTGATTGGTCATTGATTGCTGGCTTCTTCCACACATTCTTCTCTATCATTTCATTAACCTCATGACAATACAATGTTCTATTTTACATGATTGAATTTTTTGGACCTTACTTAGACTGGTACGTAGGTTTTACACACAAATGGATTTATTTTTGTTGTTGATATGAATGCTATTACCACTGTTAAATTTTCCTAAGTAGAAAGATAAAAGCCAAGTCCATAGAAGGAATAATAAACCTCAATCAAATTTGATGGTCAAAACATTTAGAAAATAATTATAATCACTATATGATACATGTCCTCAGCAGTCTAGTATCATGCATTACATTGATCCAAGAGCAGTGTTTATCTGTTTTGGTGAAACTACATGTCCAACAACAGAAGATTGATTGACATTAAAATGAAAATTCAATTCAGAAAAATACTGCCTGCTTATGTTCCTATTGATCTTTTGATTATATCCTCACAACTTAAAGAATGAGTCTTGTCAAATTTCAGGAAACACCACTGTTTTCAGTGGATAGAAAGACTTGCTAGAATGAAAACTCAGCTGACTCTTATCATATTTCTTCCTTCCTGATATGACTGATAATGTTTTTCTCTACTCACTGGCGTGAGAGTGATAAGAAAATCATACAAGACTATTGATATCGCAGAAAAACATGAGACTTTCAAAAGGTCCCCATGATATAAAAAAAGAACACAGTGAAATGATAGATTATTTTCTGATACCTGGGAACGTATGAGGATTATATAAAAGGATATTGCTCTCAAGAAAAGCAATAAATATGTTTGTGAAGTATCTGTCATTATTATTCTGTTACATAATATATATTTTCTTATTTGACCTTTAAGGTAAGTATGCTTACCTTAATTTACCTACTAAAAGTCTATAATGGAACACTAAATCACCTCATATATAACGGTCAGTAAATGAAACTAAACAAATATTTAAGCTAATATTATGTGTAAGACAATGCTAGGCCCTCATGGAGGTAAACAGGAAAAAATAAGAATTTTGTATGAGACAAAATATAGGAAAAAATAACTCTAATATGAAGAAGAATATGCTACCCACAGTGCAAGAGATGCAAATAAAGTAAAAAGTCAAAGGAGAGAGAGCTTAACTTTACCTTGGAAAATCAAGAAAATGTTCACAGAATAGTTGAGGTGGAGTTGGGCATAAGCATGAGTGAGGCTCAGCAAACAGATATGTTGGGTGATGACAATGCCAAGAGCTGTCCCTTTCTTTGTCCTGTACCACAGAACAGAAGTCAGCACGGATGCTTATGGATAGAGGTTGTCAGAGGTACAGAGTGTTCTGTGTTTTTGTTGTTGTTGTGTGTGGTTCAGTTGATTCCAACTCACAGAGACTCTATAGGACACAGTAGAACTGCTACATAGGGTTTCCAAGTCTGTAATCTTTGCAGAAGCAGACTGCCACAGCTTTCTCCCATGGAGTGGCTGGGTGAGTTGGAACCGCTGGCCTTTGGGTTAGCAGCTGAGTGCTCAACCACTTTACCACCAGGGCTACTTAGAGTGTTCCATAGTTCCTTCAAATATCTCATTTATGTTTTGGAATCATATAATCTTTTGTGTAAGTGTAAGGCAAGTCAGTTCTTCTCTTCTAGTTGCATCTAACACCTGTCCCTTTTCCATGTATTTTCTTCTGGAAAATTCCGAGTGATTATTCTGTATCAGCATAAGTATTCTGCCCCCGTAATTCACTTAGATAGACTTGACTTCACCTTCTCTGTTCCTATAAAGGAGTCCTGGTGGTGCAGTGGTTAAGCACTCGAGTGCTAACTGAAAGGTTGGAGATTTGAACCCACCAGCTGCTCCTCAGGAGAAAGACGTGGCAGTCTGCTTCTGTAAAGATTACAGACTTGGAAACCCTGTGGGGCAGGTCTACTCTGTCCTAGAGGGTCACTATGAGTAGGAATCAACTCGATGGCAATGGGTTTTGGTTTCAGGTTTTTATGTTCCTCTAGTAAATTTTATTTTCTATATAACTTAATATTGTGTCGTAATTACTTATTTGTATATTTATGTCCCCATTGGACTATAAACTCCTTGAGCTAAACAAGTGAATATTGTTCATTTTTGCACTCTCAGGTCCTAACTTATAGCCTGACACATTGTAAATTTTCAGTGAGTCTTCTTATTTAATGGAATGAAAGAATGAATAAATATAGAGGCGTTTTTAACCTCCTACCATTGAGTTTTTGTTTATGATAGTAGTATATTGGCTCTTTCTTTACAAGGAACATGATTATAGCTGTATGTATCCATTCTATCTTGAGTTATATCCCTAGCTGTATTTTTCCTGAAGCCTTTTTTTATAACATAATTTATTTTGTAAGATGAAAACATGAAGATTTGAAAGACTTTATCAAACAACATAAATTGTTCAAAGTTATTGAAGAATTCATGAAGACACAACTTGAACATTTCTTTTTATTGCTGATTATCTAGCAAAGGCTATTCCTCCTCTCATATCAATGATGTATGGAGTAAAGGTGGTATTTTGCAGATTAGTGATACTATCTCGTAATACTATTGCCATGTTCAATGAAAGAAATACTGCGGTCATTTTCTACTCCAAAACACAAATGCCTGTCTAAATGCAACATTTAGTTACAAAAATTTGAAATTCTTTTAGCTGTCACACATTCATGTGCCTAATATATAAAACAGAAATAACTATAAATAGATATGAGTGTATAACATCAGATTTTTAGATTGCATGATCTAAAATATAATGAAATTCATGGTGACAATATAAACTTTATCACATATGATTCTTCAACCGTTCATAATCTATAGAAATGCTTGTAGCACTGAAATAGCAATTAACATGAACACTAATATCTGCTAAAAACTACCCTGCTGAGAAAAACAACAATTTAGAATTAAAAAAGGAAAAAAAAAAGCAAACGATTATATTTGTACGTGGCTGAGACTTAGGGATTTTCATACTGCAATAATACTACAGTGCTATTGTAAACTATAGAAATTGTTATTGTTTTATGCCCCAGACACTCTCTTCAAATTAGTAACACTATTAAAATAGTCCCTTAGGTTTCCAACAACAAAGAAGGTTGATCTAATGAATAGACACTCTTTTTTTTTTTCAAAATACCAGGAATACATGAATGATTGTTATAAAATATTCAAACAATATAAATATATAGTGCAAAATATTGAAATTTCTTTTTTTATAAGCATCCTTACCAATTTAATCCAATCCTGACACTTTAAACAATTTTGTAACTCCTTTCAAATAGTGTTTAAATGTATACATACATATATTTATGTATATTAATATGTGGTAAATGTGTATAGTCATGTTTAAATTAATATATATAGATCATAATGTACATATCTTTATACAGTTGCTTTTTTTACCTAACAAAATTTCTTGGGAATAAAGAAATACAAATGTGTTTATCCTATATTTAATTATTTTAAGTGTTGCCTGTAAATCCAAAGTTTTAACCTTTTTATGTATGAATTAATTTTTTTTAATTTTTTGTTGATACCATATGTTTTCATTAATGGAAAGTATGCTGAAACAAGGAACATTTCTAAAATTTTGCTATGAAATATGTATTTTGGTACATATTATGTAGGGCATATATGTTCCTCTAGACTCTGGACATAGGATTATGTGGGACACATATGTCCTTCTGGGCTCTGCATTGCCTTCTAGATCCCTTGACAGGTGTGCACAAAGCATGACAGCTGAAAATGAAGTATTCACAACAACATGGAATCATCATAAGAAACACAGCTTCCAAATAACACACAAGAACTGGGAAATGTACTTAAAAGGCTTATCTCACTGTACAAAATCCAAGAGACAAAAGTGTTGTACAATCACCTCCAGGATGCAACACTTCATACAGTACCCTTTAAAAACAGTAATTTGTGGCATATGCCTATTTCTTCTGTGTCAAACAGTTAACAGGTCCTCACCTGGCAGAAGCACATACTAAAGGTGAGAAAATAACTTTCCAAGAAACCTGAGAGGTGGGAAATATAGATGGGTGAACATATATCCCATTACCATGAAAGGGTGTTAATATACCATAACAGGTTACAATTATTTTTCTAATCATCGACATTTAATTTGTAGCCAATATACACCTATTAAGGAGCCCTGATGGTGTAGTGATTAAGCACACAACTGCTAACTGAAAGGTTGGTGGTTCGAAATCACCAGCTGCTCTGAGGGAGAAAGGTGTGGCAGTCTGCTTCCATAAAGACTACAGGCTTGGAAATCCCATGGGGCAGTCCCTACTCTGTCCTATATGGTCTCTATGAGTCAGAATAAACTTGATGAAATAAGTTGTTTCTTTGTTTGTTTCTATATATCTATTAAAATTAATACTAGAATCCCTCTTCTGGCCATGATAAAATAACAGAGAGAAAATTTACCCACTCACATTAGAAAACTAGAAATGTAAAGAAAATATATAAAACAGCCTTTTCAGATATTGAACAACAGGCAGCCCAGGTCAGTAATCCCCAAAAGAAGAGAACCAAAGATGGTGTTCCTTTGAATCTGATGAATACTAAAAATGCATGAATTGGGTAACATTATATGAGGTTGGACAATGTGCAACTGAATATCCCCGAGAACTATTTCAGGACTAGAAATCATTAGTTTTCCCACAACCCAGAGTAAAGAGCCCTTGTCATTCCCTCAGGGTATACAGTAGAGACGTCTAAGAGAAATATGTCTTACATCTAAACTATCCCTACAGTAAATGCTACTCTAGATCTGCCAAAAAAGCATAGAGGACAAGTCTCAAATTTATCAGATTTAACTTGAAGTTATATAAGAACCTATTAGAACAAATGAAAACATCCTATAAGGATGACAATAATATCCAGACATTGCACAACATAAAATACATAATATCTAATACTAGGAGTCAGAATGGACTTGACGACAACTGACTTAGTTTTTTGGTAACATCAAATCAAAAATTACTATTCATGCCAAGAGTGGGAAAATGTGATCCATAACTGAGAGAAAAAATCAGCAAATATGAACAGGAACTATCAAAAACATAAATAAATGAAACAGAAGTGATGGAATTAGCATAAAGTGATTTTAAACAACCATTATAACTATGTTCAGTTCTATGAAGGAAAAAGTGACTTTAATGACGAGAGAAATACAAGATAAAAAAATGAATTTAAAATTCTCAAGATGAAAAACGCAATGTCCGAAATGAAAATTTTTCTGGGAAGAGACGGAGACAACATGGCACTATAGACAGAAGCACAACACCATCCCTCCACGGTAAAGACCAAAAAAAACTAAGTGAATCAGAGACATACTTAGTCAATCCTGGAACCCTAAGTGTCAAATGAAGAGATAAAGAACTCAGCCAAGCACTGAATGGAATAAGAAACAGAGAACAGAGAGCAAGGAGAGATAAGTGCAAAGGTCCCCTATCAGCTAACACAGCATGGATTCGCCATCTTGGACTCCTGTCAGAGATCAGCAGACAGGGAGTACAAGAAAGCAGCTTCATAGAGCTCCCAGCAGGAGACACAGCCCCTGGTAGCCAGTGATATACCCTTTCCCACCCCTGCTCTGCCTCTGCTGATTCCTGCTGGCTGCAGTCTCTTGGCTGGGAGGCACTGGCTCTGGCTCCGTGCTGCTCGGATTCACCCAGCCCACACTGGTGGCTCCCTCAGTGCCATTCCTTTGTTGCTGGTGTTGCTTTTTTCCACTTCTTTTGGTTTCTTCCCTGGCTTTCACCTCCTCACCCTCCTTTTTCTCAAACACCTGGCTCTGTGTGCCATCTTTGTTTCTTTTTGAAAGACTGTAAATTGCTGCTTGGCTGCAGAACTACTTCCCTGGTCTGTGCTGCCACACTGGTGAGGTCCCTTGGGACTATTTTTTGTTTTGTTATGTTTTATTTTGTTCTGTTCTATTTTGTTTTGTTTGTTGGTTTGTTTTCTTTTTCTTTTCACAGCTTGGGACGCCCTTCTAGCTGGACTGTACTGTGCACTTTGGAAGTCACTACCCCCGTCTGCACAGCAGCATTGGTGGGATCCCTGGAGGCATTTCTTTTTCTTTTTTATTTTTTCCTTTTTGTCTTTCTTCATTTCTCAGTTTCTCGTCTCTCTATACTTATCTTCTTTTCCTGTCTCCTGAATACCTGGCACTATGTAACATCTCTGCCCTTTCTAGCAAGGCTGTACTGCACTGCCTGGAAGCCACTTCCCCAGTCTTCACAGCCACACCGGTGGGACCCCTGGAGGCTTTTCTTTTCTTTTGCTTTTTTTTTCTAATTTTTATTTATTTTATTTTCTCTTTTTTCCTTTTTGTTTTTCTCCATTTCTCGCTTTCTCATCTCTTCATTCCAACAGCAAGCTCCCTTAGCACTCTTCTTTTTTGTTTGTTTTTTGGCTCCTGTTTCTCTCCCCTTTATCTCTTCTTTCCCATACCCATCTTAGCTCCACACATCACAACCTCCTGCCTTCTTCCTGTCTATCTGCACCATGCACTGAACATCACAACACGTAGCAACACAGGCTCGGCCTACTGCAACATTCCCTGAAGTGACTCACAGCACGCCCTGTCGGCCCTGTTACGTGCCACAAAAAAACCATCACAGCCCCTCCCCTTCAGCTGGAGCTGCCCTGCTGTGAGATAGCTGAGTGAATGACCCTGCCCATTGGACAAGGAGGTGAAAACTGTCATGCCCACAGACAAACAAACAACAAAGCAGGCTCAGCCCACCTACTCAGACATAACTAAATAAAACAAAAAAGCAGAATGAAACAAACAAATCTACAATCAGTAAACAAAGAAAATAACTACTGAATGTCCCAAAGAGCATATAATATCAAAACAAATAAAAAACCAGGACAGGATGGTTCCAGGAGACTTCCAAAATAAAATACCAGATGAATTTCCAGTACTAGAAAAGTCACTAGAACTACCTGATAGGGAATTCAAATCTCTAATATTCAGAGCTATCCAACAGTTCAAGCAAAAAGTAGACAGAAAGGAAACTAATTTATGGAAAGTGTAGACAAATTCACAGAAAATACAAACAAAAAAATGAAAGAATTCAGGCAAATAATACAGAAACAAAATGCTAAAATAAATTCACAACTAGAAATCATACAGAAACAACAATTAGAAATCCAAAAGATAAACAACAAGATTTCAGAAATGGACAGTGTCATAGAAGAACTGAGAAGCAGGTTTGAAACAATTGAAGAGAGGATCAGCGAAATTGAAGACAAACACTTGCATACAACTCTGAGGAAAAATCAGAAAAAAAGAACAAAGAAAAATGAAGAAACCCTAAGAATGATGTGGGTTAAAATCAAAAGCAAAAATTTGCCAGTGATCACAGTTCCAGAAGAGGGGGAGAAAACAGAAAACTTCCAGAGGATCATTGAAGAACTGCTGACAGAAAACTTCCCCAATATCATGAAAGATGAGAAGCTGACCATCCAAGAAGCTCAATGAAACCCATGTAGGATAGACCCCAAAAGAAAATCACCAAGGCTTATCATAATCATGCTTGCTAAAACAAAAGACAAAGAAAGAATCATGAGAGCAGCTCGAGATAAACGAAAAGGCACATACAGAGGGGAAACAATAAGACTAAGCTCTGATTACACGGTAGAAACCATGCAGGCAAGAAGGCAATGGGATGACATATATAAAATCTTGAAAGAAAAAAATTGCCAGCCAAGAATAATATATCCTGCAAAACTCTCATTCAAATATGATGGTAAAATTAGGACATTTCCAGTTAAACAGAAATTAAGGGAATATGTAAAAACCAAAGCAAACTTACAATAATTATTAAAGGGAGTCCTTTGTTTCGAGAACAAGCAACATCAGACCACAGCCTGAATCTAGGATGCAAGATCATACCAGCCAGATACCAACCTAGGAAAAGAACTCTCAAGGATATACAAAACCAAAAGAATAACAACAGGGAACCAGAGAGGTTGATCTGTAAATGACAACAATGTCAGAACAATAGAAGAAGGAACAAACGGTGTAGGTAAAGAGTAGCCCAGTGGAGAGGAAGGAAAGGCGATGTCAGGTAATAACAGACTGGTTCCAACCTAGGTAGATAAGAGTAAATTTCAAGGTAACTAGAAAGAAAGTTAACAAAACTACTCATCAAAATAAAGAAGAAAAACATAAAGTCTCAGTAAAAACAAAAATATAAAAACAAAAGAAATGAAAAACAAATGCACAAACAAAAGGAATTCAGCACAGGAGAGTAAGAGGAACAAAGAAACCATCAGCACAACAAAAAGAAAGCATTACTAAACGATAGCAATAAAAGCACACCTATCAGTAATTAAACCAAGTGAAAATGGCCTAAAACACCCCTAAAGAGAAAGAAAGTGACAAAATGGAGAAAAAAAAAATAGGATCCATCAATATGCTGTCTACAAGCGCCATATTAGAAATAAAGACAGAAATTTATGAAAAATTAAAGGGTGGAAAAAATATATCAAGCTAATAGCTACCAAAAAAGAGCAAGAGGGGCAATACTAATCTCAGATAAAATAGACTTTAAAACAAAATCCACTGTAAAAGACAAAAAGAAGGGCACTATATAATGACTAAAGGGATGATCCATCATGAAGATATAACCTTAATAAACATCTACACACCCAATGACAGGGCTCCTAAATACATAAAACAAACTCTAACAGCACTGAAAAAAAAATTGGCAGTTACTCAATAATAGCAGGAGACTTCAACTCACCACTCTCAGTAAAGGACAGAACATGTAGAAAGTAATTCAACAAAGGTACAGAAGAACTAAAGGACATAAACAGCCAACCTGACCTCACAGACATATGTAGAACGCTCCACCCAGCAACTGCAAGTTACACATTCTTTTCTAATGAACATGGAACATTCTCCAGAATAGATCACATCTTAGGCCACAGAGCAACACTAAACAAAATCCAAAACATTGAGATAATACAAAGTATCTTCTCTGACCACAGCACCATCAAGGTAGAAATTAACAACCAGGAAAAGCAAAGAAAGAAACACCAATTACATGGAAACCGGATAACATCCTGCCTACAAACTACTAGGTAATAGAAGAAATCAGAGATGGAATAAAAAAATTCCTAGAATCAAATGAGAATGAAAACACATCATGCCAAAACCTTTGGGACACAGCAAAGGCAGTCCTCAGAGGTCAATTTATAGCAACAGATTCACATATTAAAAAAAGAAGAAAGGGACAAAACCAAAATATTGGCTACATAACTCAAACAAATAGAAAGAGAACAGCAAAAAACATCACCCAGCCACCAGAAGAAATAAATGAAATAGAGAACAGAAAAACAATAGAAAGAATCAACAAAATCAAAAGTTGGTTCTTTGAAAGAATCAACAAAATCGACAAACCACTGGCCAGAATCACAAAAGAAAAACAGGAGAGGAAGCAAATAACCCAAATAAAAAAACAAAATGGGGGGTATTACAACAGACTCAACTGAAATAAAAACGTTATTAACAGAGTATTATGAAAAACTATATTGCAACAAATTTGAAAACCTGGAGGAAATGAACAAATTTCTAGAAACACACTACCTACCTAAACTAACACAAAATGATGCTGAAAATATGAACAGACCTGTAACAAGTGAAGAGATTGAAGAGATAATGAAAGAAATTCCCAACCATAAAAGCCCTGGCCCAGATGGCTTCACTGGAGAATTCTACCAAACATTCAGAGAAAAGTTTACACCAGTACTACTCAAACTATTTCAGAAAATAGAAAAGGAAGCGATACTTTCAAATTAATTCTATGAAGCGAGCATAACCTCGATACTAAAACCAGGCAAAGACATCACAAAAAGTAAAATTACAGATCAATATCTCTCATGAATATAGATACAAAAATTTTCAATAGAATTGAATTAATAGGATTAAGCATCACATCAAAAAAATAATACACCATGTCCAAGCAGAATTCATACAAGGTATGCAAGGATGGTTCAACATTAGAAAATCAATCAACGTAATCCACCACATGAATAAAAGGAAAGAAAAGAATTACATGATCATCTCAATGGATGCAGAAAAGGCATTCGATAAGGTCAAACACCCATTCCTGATGAAAACTGTCAATTAAATAGGTACAGAAGGGAAGTTTCTCAACATAATAAAGGGCATCTATGTAAAACCAATAGCCAACATCATTCTTAATGGAGAGAAGTGTAAAACAGTCCCCTTGAAAACAGAAAACGACAAAGATGCCCTTTATCACTACTCCTATTTAACATTGTGCTGGAAGTCCTAGCTAGAGCAATAAGGCAAGAAAAAGAGATAAAAGGCATCCCAACTGGTAAAGAAGTTAAACTGTCCCTATTTGTGGATGATATGATACTATGCACAGCAAACCCAAAAGACTCCAGGAGAAAACCACTGGAACTTTTAGAAAGATTCAGCAGAGTAGCAAGACACAAGATAAACATACAAAAATCAGTTGGATTCCTATACACCACTAAAGAAAATGATGAAATGGAAATCAGGAAAACAATACCATTGATAATAGCCCCTAAAATAATAAAATACTTAGGAATAATCCTAACCAGGGATGTAAAAGACCTATACAAAGAAAACTACAAAACACTACAGCAAAAAACCCAAAGAGATCTACATAAATGGAAAAACATACCATGCTCATGGATAGGTAGACTCAATATTGTGAAAGTGACAATTCTACTCAAAGAAATTTACAAATACAATCAAATACAATACAATTCCAATCCAAATACCAACAACATTCTTTAGAGAGATGGAAAAATTAATCATTAACTTCATAGGAAAAGGAAGAAGCCCTGGATAAGAAAAGCACTATTGAAGAAGAACAAAGTAAGAGGACTTGCACTACCTGAGCTCAGAACCTACTATACAGCTATGGTAGTCAAAACAGCCTGGTACTGGTACAATGACAGATACATTGACTAATGGAACAGAATTGAGAACCCAGATGTAAATTCATCCACTTACAGTCCCCTGATCTTTGACAAGGGCGCAAAGTCCATCAAACGGGGAAGACAGTCTTTTTAACAAATGGTGCTGGCAAAACTGGATGTCCATCTGCAAAAAAAAATGAAACAGGACCTATACCTCACCCCAGATACAAAAACTAATTCAAAATGGATCAAAGACCTAAATATAAGGCAAAAAAGTATAAAGTTCATAGAAGAAAAAATAGGATCAACACTAGAGGCCCTAATACAAAGCATTAACAGGATGCAAACCATAACCAACAACACACAAACTCCAGAAGATAAGCTAGATAACTGGGATCTTCTAAAAATTAAACACTTAATGCTCATCGAAAGACTTCATCAAAAGAGTCAAAAGAGAACTGTCTTAGTCATCTAGTGCTGCTCCAACAGAATTAACTCAAGTGGATGGCTTTAACAAACAGAAGTTTATTCTCTTACAGTCCAGTAGGCTACAAGTCCAATTTCAGTGCTTCAGCTCCAGGGGAACGCTTTCTCCATCAGCTGTGGAGGAAGGTCCATGTCATCAGTCTTCCCTTGGTCTGGGAGCTTCTCTGGGCAGGAACCTCAGGTCCAAAGGACGCCCTCTGCTCCTGGCACTGCTTACTTGGAGGTATGAGGTTCCCATGTGTCTCTACTCAATTCTCTCTTTTATATCTCAAAAGAGATTGCATTAAGACACTATCTAATCTTGTAAACCTCATCAGTATGACCTCATCACAGTGATAGAATTTACAACACATAAGGAGATCACATACAACCTCGTCATAATGATAGAGTTTACAACACATAAGGAAATCACATCAGATTACACAATCATACAATACCGGGAATCATGACCCAGCCAAGGTGACAGGTATTTTTGGGGGACACAATTCAATCCATGACACTTCACCCTTTGACCCGCAAAAATTCATGTCCTTGCAACACGCAAAATATACTCATCTCATCATATCTCAGCAGAAGTCTTAACTCCAAGTCCAAATTCCAAAAATTCCTCTTCATCTGTGAAATCTAGAATACAAGTTACCTGCTTCCAAAGGTACAATGGCAAAACAGGAACAAGTTAGACATTTCCATTACAAATGGGACAAACTGGAGAAGAAGGGATAACAGGCACCAAGTAAGTCAGCAGAACACATACATTAGCTCTCAAGGCTTTGAAAATAATCTTCTGTTCTCTGATGCAACTTATGCAATAGCCCTGCCCTCCAGTCTCTAGGTATTGGCCACAGTCTCTGGATTCTGTGTGGAGGCCCCTCGGCCCTGGGCTTCAGCTCTGCCTTCCAGGCCGACTGGGACAGCAACTTTGCTCCCTTGGCTTTAGGCACACAATTCCCCTAGTCCATCTGAGTGACAACTCCACTTAGAAACACCAGAGGCCATAGCTTCACCCTTGGAAACCCCTGAGGTCATGGCCATACCTTTTGAGACTGAGGCAGCTCAGCTTCTTGTGTTCCTTATCTCTTCAGCTTCTGCTTCCTGTGGCCTCTCCGCCGTCGGGCCTCATGCCTGCATCTGACCTGCTGGGGCAAGTGTTCCAAAACTTGGTAGCTCCACTGATAAGTGCCCAGAGGCACTGCACTCCGCCAGGAAGCCTCCTGCACACAGGCACTCAGCTCCCTCGCTCTGTGGGTCAGAAAGTCTAGCTCCACCGATAAGTGCCTGGAGGCACCCCACTCAGCCAGGAAGCTTCTGGCACACAGGAACTCAGCTCTCTTGCTCTGTGGGTCAGCTCCAGCTCTGTCTAGCTCTGGACTCCTGGTTCTGTTGCTGCTGGTTCTCTGACACTGCCGCTTCTCTGCTGCTGCAGGTTCTCTGCTGCTGCTGGTCCCCTGCCACTGCCACACCTCTATCCAGTCACAGTTTCAAAACCACTTCCACATTTTAGGTATCTGTTAGAGCAGCACCCCACTCTTGGTACCAAATTCTGTCTTAGTCATCTAGTGCTGCTCCAACAGAATTACCTCAAGTGGATGGCTTTAACAAACGAAAGTTTATTCTCTCACAGTCCAGTAGGCTACAAGTCCAAATTCAGGGCTTCAGCTCCAAGGGAACGCTGTCTCCATTGGCTGTGGAGGAAGGTCCATGTCATCAGTTTTCCCTTGGTCTGGGAGCTTCTCTGCAAAGGAACCTCAGGTCCAAAGGACACGCTCTGCTCCCGGCACTGCTTTCTTGGTGGTGTGAGGTTCCCATGTGTCTCTGCTCACTTCTGTCTTTTATATCTCAAAAGAGATTGCATTAAGACACTATCTAATCTTGTAAACCTCATCAGTATAACCACGTGACAGTGATAGAATTTACAACACATAAGGAGATCACATATAACCTCGTCATAGTGATAGAGTTTACAACACATAAGGAAATCACATCAGATTACACAATCATACAATACCGGGAATCATGACCCAGCCAAGCTGACACGTATTTTTGGGGGACACAATTCAATCCATGACAAGAACCTACAGATTGGGAAAAAAACATTTGGTTATTACAAATCCAACAAAGGTGCAATCTCTAAATCTACAGGAAAATCCAACACCTCTACAACAAAAAGATAAATAATCCAGTTAAAAAATTAGCAAAGGAAATGAACAGCCACTTCACCAAAGAAGACATTCAAGCAGCCAACAGACACATGAGGAAATGCTTGCGATCACTAGCTATTAGAGAAATGCAAATCAAAACCACAATGAGATACCATCTCACTGTGGAATTACTGGCATGAATCAAAAAAAAAAAAAAATAGGAAATAACAAATGTTGGAGAGGTTGCAGGGAGACTGGAACTCTTATGCACTGCTGGTGGGAATACAAAATGACACAACTATATTGGAAAATGATATGGTGCTTCCTTAGAAAGCTAGAAATAGAAACACCGTATGATCCAGCAATCCCACTCCTAGGAATATATCCTAGAGAAATAAGAGCCGTCACACAAATAGACATATGCACACTTATGTTCACTGCAGGATTTTTCACAATAACAAAAAGATGGAAACAACCTAGATATCCATCAACAGATGAATGGATAAACAAACTATGGTACATACACACAATGGAGTATTATGCAATGGTAAAGAACAACGATGAATCTGTGAAGCATCTCATAACACGGATGAATCTGGAGGGCATTATGCTGAGTGAAATAAGTCAGTCACAGAAGGACAAATATTGTATGAGACCACTACTGTAAAACTCATGAAAAGATTTACACACAAAAAGAAATAAACTTTGATGGCTATGAAGGAGGGGAGGGTGGAGGGAAAAACATGAAAAAGACAATAGATAAGTGGTAACTTTGGTGAAGGATAATACAGTACGCAATACTGGGGAAGCCAGCACAGCTTGTACAAGGAAAGGTCATGGAAGCTCCATAGACACATCCAAACTCCCTGAGGGACTGAATTGCTGAGCTGAGGGCTGTGGGGAACATCTAGCTCAATTGGCATAACGTAGTTCATAAAGAAAATGTTCTACATTCTGCCTTGGTGAGTTGTATCTGGGGTGGGTCTTAAAAGCCTGTGAGCAGCAATCTAAGATACTCCATTGGTCTCACCCCTTCAGTGGCAAGAAAGAATGACAAAAACAGAATACAAGGGAAAGAATAGACCACAATTACCTCAGCTTCCACCAGACTGATTCCAGTATAGCTAGATGGTGTTCGGCTACCACCAACTGCTCTGACAGGGATCACAACAGAGGGTCCCGGACAGAGCTGGAGAAAAATGTAGAACAAAATTCTAACTCACACACAAAAAAAGACTTACTGACCTGACAGAGACTGGAGAAACTCTGAGAGTCTGGGCCCTGGTCACCCTTTTAGCTCAGTAATGAAGTCACTCCCGAGGTTCACCTTTCAGCCAAAGATTAGACAGCCCCATAAAACAAAACAAGACTAATGGGACACAAAAGTCCAGGGACAAGGACTAGAAGGCAGGAGGGGACAGGAAATCTGGTAATAGGGAACCCAAGGTTGAGAAGGGACCGTATTGACATGTCGTGGGGTTGTTAACCATTGTCATAAAACAATATGTGTACTAAATGTTTAATGAGAAACTATTTGTTCTGTAAACCTTCATCTAAAGTCCAATTAAAAAAAAAGACTAAACTTACTGTTCTGACAGAGACTGAAGAAGCCCCAAGAGTATGGCCCCCAGACACCCTTTTAGCTCCCTAATGAAGTCACTCCTGATGTTTACCCTTTGGCCCAAGATTAGACAGGCCCACAAAAAAAATGAGACTAAAGGGGCACACGAGCCCAGGGATAAGGACTAGAAGACAGGAGGGGACAGGAAAGCTGGTAATGGGGACCTCAAGGTCGAGAAGGGAGAGTGTTGATATGTCATGGAGTTGTTAAGCAAATGTCAGCAAACAGTATGTGTACTAACAGTTTAATGAGAAACTAGTTTGTTCTGTAAACCTTTATCTAAAGTATAATAAAAAAATTTTAGTGGATATGATTATGTGCAGATGAAACAATTCAGAAGAAAGATTAATGAACTCAAAGAACACCAATATAAAGCAGGCAAATGAAACAGAGAGAAAATACAAAGTGAAAAAAAAAAAATGAACAGAACCACAGTAACCAGCAGAGTACTATCAAGTGATTGAATCCAGGCATAATTTAAGTTCCAGAAGAAGAGGAAAGGGAGAGATTTGAGCAGAAAACAATTTGAAGAAATAATGGCCACAAATTTGTCAAATGTGATGAAAACTCTAAATTGACAGACAAGAAATTTGACAAACTCCAAGCAGGATAAACACACACAAAATAAAATTACATAAAGTTATATCATAATAGGTAATGCAGAGAAATTCTTAAAAAAGAGTGAGGAGAAAAAACACCCGTTCATACGGATGAACAGACAAGAAAATTTTACAAACTTGTTTTAAAATTTAGTTTTTGTTGTTGTCATTGAGAATATGCAGAGCAGAACATACACTAGTTCAGCAATTTCTACATGTACAAGTCAGTGATATTTATTATATTCTTCAAGTTGTGCAACCATTTTCACCCTCCTTTTCCAGATTATTCTGCCCCACTTAACATAAACTCATTGCCTCTTAAGTTTCCTATCTAACGTTTTGAGATGCTGTTGTCAATTTGATCACCTGTAAATAATTCTTAAAAGAGCACTGTCATGGTTTGAATTATGTCCCTCAAAAAATGTGTGTATCAGTTTGGCTAGGCCATGATTCCTGGTACTGTTGATTTTCCTGTATGTTGTAAACCTGCCTCTATGATGTTAATGAGGGAGGATGAGTGGCAGTTGTGTTAGTAAGGCAGGACCTGATCTACAAGACTGGATTGTGTCCTGAGGCAATCTCTTGAGCTATAAAAGACAGAAGTGAGCAGTGAGACCGGGGACCTCATACCATCAAGAAAGCAGTGCCGGGAGCAGAGCGCGTCCTTTGGACAGGGGTCCCCGCGCCGAGAAGTTCCTAGTCTGGAGGAACACTGATGAGAAGGCCGAGAGAAAGCCTTCCCCTGGAACTTACACCCTGAATTTGGACTTTTAGCCTACTTTGACTGTGAGGAAATAAACTTCTCTTCATTAAAACCATCCACTTGTGGTATTTCTGTTATGGCAGCACTAGATGACTAAGACAAGCACAATGCTCAAGGCAGATATTCTTTACTAGCTAAGCTAAACTACTATTTGGCTTTAAGAAGATTTCAGGGAATATTTTTGGTTTAAGGTTTAAAGATTATCTCAGGGCAATAGTTTCAGGGGTTCATCCAGCCTCCATAGCTCCAGAAAATCTGGATTCCAAGAGAATTTGAAATTCTGTTTTGCATTTTCTACCCTTTCATAAGGATTCTTCTGTAGAATATTTGATCAAAACATTCAGTAATGGTAGCTGGACACTCTCCCATTCTGGTCTCATGGAAAAGGAGGCAGTTGTTCATGGTGGCAGTTAGCCATACATTCCATCGCTTCCGCCAGCTCCTAACTCTACTTCTTCCTCTGTTGCTACATGCAAATAGAGAACACTTTTACCTTGGATAGTCACTTGCAAGCATTGATAGAAATGCTATAAACCAGTAAACAAAACTACTAAAACATTAAAGTGCAAGAACAAATTTTTAACTTAATAATATGTACTCAGTGAAAATATATTGAATAAATGAAGGGTAAATAATGATTTTTATCAACAAAAGTTTACAGAATTCATAGCCAATAGTACTACAAAAAATGTGAAAAGGAAATTCTTGAAGGTGAAGGAAAATGATGCAAATGGAAACTTAGAATTTTACAAACACCAGAAATGATAAATACATGGGTAAATTATCAGATATTTGAAAATGTAAATTTAAAAAAAAATTAATCACAATGGATTATGATATTTAAAAGTATATAAAAATAAAATGAATAACAATAATAATATAAAAGATGAAAGGAGAAAAAGGGAGAATAAAGTTGTAGATTTTTATAGTATATGTGAAGAGGTAAAATATTTGCAGGTAGACTTTCAAAACTAAAAGCTGCATATTGTAAACCCAAGGGCATAACATTATTTTATGTAAAAGTATAAACACAAATGTATACCTAATAAGCCAATTGTGGTAATAAAATTGAATATCAAAATCACTCAATCCATAAAAGCCTATGCAATCTGCCTTCTTTTCTTCTTTCTCTCCTTTAATAAATATCAGATGTATTGCACTCTGAAGATTCCTCTCACCTGTTCCAGTCCCTTCTTTCTTTATTTTTCATAGCTAATACTCCTCAAAAAAATTTTGAACATAAATCCTACCTTCACCACTAATTCGCAGAAAACCAAGAGTTATATACATATAGAAGACTTGAACATCATTAACCAATTTGTGACAATTACGAAACACTCCAACCAACAACACAGTATACATTCTTTTCAAGTGCACATAGAACATACACTAAGATAGACCACGTGCTGGGTAATAATAATTTTAAAAAATCTCGAAAAATTTAAATTTGAAATCAGAAAGTATATGTTGTCTGACCACAGTGGAATTAAAATAGAAAACAACAAGAAGAAAGAAAAATCTTGTAAATCCCTAAATATTTGGAAATTAAATAAAACAATTCCAGTTAAACTAGGGGTAAAAAAAGAAGTCACATGAGAAATTATCATTTTCTTAAATAGAGAAAAATTTAAAAACGTACAAATTTGTGTGAAACAGGTAAGCAGAGCTTAGAAGGAAAATTATAGCTTTAAACACTGTTGTTAGAAAAGTAAAAAAATCAAAAACTCAATTATATAATTTCCTCCTTAGGAATCTATAAAAGAGAAACAAATTATACTAAAAGTTAATATAAGAAAGGAAATAATATTATTTCTGTATTTCATCTAAATTACAAATTCAATAATTATATCTGCTATCTGTACCTTGTCTTGTTTATTTGATCAGTCTTGGCAAGGGTTTGTCAATTTTATTAGAATTTTCAAATAACCAAATTTTATCTCTGAAAATCTTCTCCATTGTTTTCTGTTTTTGAATTAATTAATTTTTGCTCTTTTTTTCCAGTATTTCCTGTATTTGATTTTCTTTGAGTTAATTTTCAATTTTTTATTTCATTGTAATATGTAATTGTGAGGCTGTAAATGTATCTTTAAACATGATTTGAGATACATTCCATTTGTTTTTTTCTGGGGTTTTTTGGTATTTTTAATGTAATTTTCATCAATTTTTTTTTCTAATATTCGTTGTGTTTTAGAAGTGCAGTGTAAAAATTTCCATGCCCATGTGAATTTTTTAGTTTTCTTTTTGTTGCTGATTTCTAAATTCATTCTAATTCGGGAAATAAAATAAAATTTAGAAAATAAAATAAATGAAATGAAATGAAAGCAAAATAACCTTAATTATTTACAAAAATTGTGAGATGCACTTTAAGGCCTCAGCAAGTCAAAATTTTTTAAGTGTGTCAACCTTTTTTTGAAATGAATATAGGTTTGAGTTCATTGGATAGAGTATTCTCTACATGTCAGTTATGTAATGTTTTTAATATAGTTCAAATCTTATATAGATCATCACTTATTCTCAGCCTGACTGTTTAATTGGCAACTGGAAACAAGAGGATGAAATCTCCCAATACAAATTTTAAATTTCTCCTTAAACATTTGTCAATTTTCATTTTACATATGTAAAGTCTATGACATTAAGTATGAATAAATTGAGCTTTACTTTATGTCCGTATTGAACATTTTAGCTGAGAGGAGATGAAAGAAAGTCCAGGCTAAAATGCCCCGACACCTACTTTTCATACCGAAGCTTAGTAGTTTTTCTTGAGTAAATGCTCTCACTTTGTTGTACACTCCAGGGTCCTGGAATGAATGTTTTTGACAATTTTATCTAGTTTTATTTTTACTTTTGGAGAAAGGATTTGTCAAGCCCCTTATTCTGTCTTTCTGGAAGTCTGTTTCTTTTAAATATTTATCTCCTTTGTCCTTGCCTAGGACTTAGTTCATTTGGGATTTTACAATTCTCAAGATATTTTAAAAAGTATAGATATAGCTATATAGGTAGATAACTTCAGAGCTAAATTTCAAATAAAGTTCATTCTGTGTGTCCCTATTTGAAAAAGGGGGAAAAAAGCTTGTCAATTTTAACTTTAAATGTTGAACTTGTTAAATGGTTAAATGTAAGATTTTTATAAATTTATAATTCTTTGAATTAAAAATTATTAAATCAACTTTGAAAAAGAATGAATCTCAATTTAATGGAGAGCAAAGTACTTAATTTCTATCAAGTTTGTATATTTTAAAGTTGAATGCATTATGAATACAGAAATTCTATCAGAAATTTCTACCTAGAAAAAAAAGTATTTCTGCTAAAATTAGATTGTTTTCAATTATCATAAAAATAAATATAAGGCGTAAGTATATGTATACCATGGAATATAGCAAAATATTTATACTTTATAGTTTTCATTAGCTTATAAATCACTCATGCTGCATTATTATTCCTTGATTATTTGTTTTAACAATGTATGTTTGAGTAATCAAATGACAAAGAACACTTCACTCTATTTTTTAATTTGTTTTAAAAATTAGTAAATAGAAGCAGAAATACCAGGTATAATTTTATTTTGCATTCACATAAGAAAATTCAATAAAATATGGTCATTTCACATTGTGTAGTTAACATCGTAGGCTTTTTCTTTTTATGCTATTTACTTTTGTGCTTTTGTAATCCTTTCTGTGTACTACTTTCTTCCATAAAACTGACCAATAAAATTTTTCCAATTAGTAGTAAAATACAATCATACAAGAAGGAGTGCAAACAATGCTATAGGTATTAAATGGCTAATGATTTTCTATTGACTATCTCCTAGTTTTGTTATTTGTCATTGCTGGTAAAATTTTGCAGTTGCATTTTTAGATGACTTAAGATGACTGGTGGCACAGTGGTTAACAGCTTGGCTGCTAAGCAAAAGCTGGGCAGTTCAAATCCACCAGCCGCTCCTTGGAAACCCTATGGGGCAGTTCTACTCTGGGAATTGACTCCACAGCAACGAGTTAAGACCACTTAAAAAGAATAGAGAGGAAATATGAGCGATATTACACAAACATTTTTGTTATCTATTTTAGACTGGAAATGGGTTAATTAAAACATATTTACTTCTTTCAAAATTTCTTTTAATTTATAAACCAGATATACACCAGAAACCAAAGTAATAGTTGCCTAGATTGAATAAGTTTAATCAGGTGGATGGGGGCCCTGATTGTGCAGGGGTTAAGCATCTGGCTGCTAACCAAGAGATTGGCGGTTCAAGTCCACCAGCTGCTCCTTGGAAACCCTATGAGGCAGTTCTCCTCTGTCCTGTAGAGACTCTGTGAAGCGGAATCAATTTGATGGCAACACGTTTGGTTTGGTTTATGCTTAGAGGAGAAATCTACCTGCTTATATAGAATTCCCTACCCATTATTTCTGTATCATTTCATACCAATCGTAAATATAATCATTAATTTTTCCTGTTGAGAAATACTTCCTCAAATGAATAAAAATATTTTTCTCAAGGTTGCCCTGAGAATAATTGCTTGGTTGAAGACATATAGCTAGTAAATATTATGAAAATATTGAGTCAGCTGCTATGTATTCATTGACTCCTTCCATTGTTCCCCTGTGGAAAATATAAGCATCTCTACCCTTTTATCTGTGGGATGAAGCTAACTATTGAGTGTCCTTGTTCCTAGTCACCAATATATAAGGTAATGGGAAAGCCAGTAGACTGCGGTAGTTAGGACAAACAAAAAATTATACATACAGTGCACAGATTTGTAGAAATAATAAAATAAATTTAAAGGTTTTTTTATTTTATTTTTTTTACATTTATATTGAGATCTTCTGTGTAGATGATTTACACTAGAAACTCAATAAATTGTTTTGGGTTATCAAAATGTTTCTCGAGCAAAGGCAACAGCTCCTATGGGTGGCCTCTTTCCAAAGTTACTAATTTCAGATTTAAGTGACAAATACTTTGCCTTGGGCCTTTACGCCTAATTGTTGGATTCCCTTGCAGAACTCCCTAAACTTTGCTCATAACTTTGTAAACTGTCCTTCTGTTACATTTTGTGATGTTCTCCTCAGTTACATCATAGGACTAGCCATCCGTTTCCTGCCTAGACGCTCAGTGATGTGGCATACCAATTGGCCTTGCCCACCAAATTTCAAACTAATTGTGGTAAGCTTAGTAATGGACCCCAAATATGCCCATGTCCTTGTCCTTGGAACCTGTGAATATGTTAACCAACCTGACAAAAGGACCTTTGTAGATGTCATTGAATTAAGGATCTTGAATTGAGGAGATTATCCTGAATTATTTGGTGGGCCTGATGTAATCACAACGGTTTTATAAGACAAAAGCAAGAAGGTGAGAGTAAAAGAGAGAAGACATAGGGATTTAACCAAAGGTCAGAAAGGAGAGAAGATACTGTGCTTGTGACTTTGAAGATGGAGGAACAGGCCATTAGCTGAGGAGTGTTGGCAGCCTCTAAAAGCTGGAAAAGGCAAGGAAACAAACTTTTTCCGGAAGCCTCAAAAAGGAATATAGTTGTGCCAACACCTAGATGTTAGATTTCCGACATCCAGAAATTATTTAATTTATTCGAGAATAAATTTTTGTTGGTTTACACTACTAAATTTGTGGTAATTTGTTGCAGCAGAAATAGGAAACTAATACATGAGTCTATTCTCTTCCAAGATAATTCTTCCTTTTAGTACATATATCGATTCTGTTAAAAAAGAGATCTGTGTCTTAATGTAATATGTAGTACCCTTCATTTGTACTCCATATTAGAAAGTGTAACTTTTATACTTGTATAAAAATTTCTAGTTGTATTTAGGAAATAATAGAGAGTAATCATTGCGTGAAAGAAGTCAGTAGTACTACAGAAATTCCATTGAGGAGAATTACACATAATCATCATAAATTTTGACAAATCACACAGGAAATAAATTTTGTGTTTTAAGAAGCCTTTACCTATCTGAAAAATGAATGTTAAGGAACATTTCAGAATATTATTCCCAGTTTACATATTTCTACATTTAGTTTTCTGAACTCAGTATTGAATCAGATATGGCCATTAGGACATATCTTACTAAATGGCATGGAATTGTCTTCTACAAACAAACTGCACCTAAGCCATAATAATGGCCTAATTTTCAGTCATGGTTCGGCAAAGAAAATTGATGCATGCTTAAAGTCTTGGGATATGTTGTCCACATGCATCAAAAAACATTATGTAAGTGAGCAGAACTATTAGCAGATTCCAGAGCTGTTCCATTTGCAGAGCAATAGATCTGTTCAAAAGTCTCATTGTTATTTCCTTTGAAGAGCATCACACACTCCCTGATAAAATGCTAGTCCAGACTGCGGAACTCCACCGACCTACTCTCTCCTCCCCTAACTGTTTTTACATGTGCATTTCATGCCATCTCCTGAGATCAGAAATCATATCTTACATACCAGTATTTCTCACCTGTGGAAGCTTGCATTGCCATTTAATAGGTTCTCATAATACATATGAGAGAAGAAATTTTGTAAATTGTTTGACAAACTAAAGTTTGCACAAGAGCTTTATTTAGGATATACAGTAGCTAACGATTCTGTTACAATCTGTCTGGATAGTTTAAAGGAAGAAAAAAACCCATCAGCTTTGACTGACACACCTGCAATCTATGTGATCTGCCTTATACAAAATTAAGACAGAGAATCAACTGGACTTGATGCAAGGGTAAAACCTTTCAAGTCAAAGGACTCAAAGTAAGATTATTACATCCTACATTCTGTGTAGGAGTGATTTGATTTAGGTATGCCAGCTAAATTACCTGGACCCAAGCCTGGGCATTTCTAGGTATTTTAGACTTTAGTCATAATTTAATTCAGATGCAATAAAGTATTTTAAATGGAGGAATCTTAGAATTTAGAAGACTACTTAGCTATTACCCAGAATAGCATATTCCAAATGCACAGCCTTGTCCAGATGGTATAATGTGTGTTTTATATATTTTGACATCTGTGAATAAAAAGCTGTACTTGTTACCAAATTAAGTACATAAAAATAAATTTCATATGTCCTTGAGAGAAAAAAAATTATAATAGAGATACTTTTCTTACATGTAGAGAAGAGCTAAGAAGAAATGGAATGAGAGAGAGGGAAGAAAAAAATGGTTAGGCAGAAAGATAAATCTAGAGCTAAGGAAAAAGCTGAAATAGGTACAAGAGTGCACTGTAATTAGAATGATGTCTCCTAAAACATTAGAATCACTGGTCTGTTTTAATATTTAGTGTTGTCTTTGTTGCTGTTTTTCTTCCTTTTCCAAAGCATTATTTAACTTATGAGCTCAAAGTGGCACAAAAAATTTGCCAACCACGTATAAATAGAGATGTTCAAATTCCCAGGAGTAAGACTTGCCTTTATGTTGTTTCTTGTTAAATTAAGTATTCAGTTTGCAGGCACATGATGAGTTACCTGAAATAAGCCATCATTTAATTGTCTCCAATACATTGTGATTAAAGGCTTTTAACAGTCTCTTGGAGGCCCAGGAAATAACTGACTTAAAATACTAAAATAGAGTTGAATTGATAAAGTAACCATTCGAGTGAAATTTACATTTAAGGAAATGATAAGTGTGAGACCATTACTGCATTTTTACTATACAAAAATGTTCTTGCTGTTTCCTTAAACAGTAACTTTCTCTTCTCCTCTGTCTAGGCATCTTTACTTACCCACAGGCATCTTAAAATGTTCTCAGATCTTAGTTGTGCTGGCATTTTCTAGGATTCTTTAAGTTCTATAAAACAGTATTTGTAGTTGCTCCTCAACCATCATATTGTAACATATCACCTAAGACAACCACTAGAGAGATGAAAAACTGATATGGCAAGATCCTGCATTTTAGAAAGCATCGTATTGTCAGGATGCCTTATATAAAACAGGACACTTTTCATTGTTTCTTGAATCAGTAATTTTTACAATGCAATGTCATATGAGTCTCTAACCTACAGAAACACATCATTCTAAATCTATTAATACAGGTACTTTTCTAAGAAACCCTAGACTCAAAACTAGGTTATTTTAGTTATAGAGACATGTTCATGTTGCATATATATCAATATTCATGCATAAAATCAATATAAAAGGGAAAATTGGAGTTATATCCACATAACCATTCCAGTTTTTGTAAGCAATGTGCTTGAGAGTACTTAGGCCTAGAATTCAAAGAGGAAGACTGAACAGAAGTGATATTTTGAATAGTAGTTTACGGCTTAATTGCTCAAATCAGTCTATCACTTAAGATACCTTAATTACAAATAAAAGAAATTCTAGACTTAAATTGCTTAAATAATTGAGAGATTTACTGTTATACTTTAAGAAGACCCAAGGCAAAGTATTTACAGGATCGGTTAATTCAGTTGCTTAATGTCATCACCAAGAATCAAAACGTCTTCTATTTTACAATCTTTCATTATCATTGTTGTTGACTTTATTTTTTGTTAACCCCCTCCTATTTGAAAGACTTCAATCAAAGTTCTATGTGGACTATGCAGGCACATTAATGTCCAGCAGAAGAAAGTCCTTCTCTTCTCTCGGGTCTCTTTCGATTGGTGAAGAGATTTTTCCCTAAGTCAACCTCACACTTCTACCCATGTCTCATATGCCAGGTAGGTCCAAGTTCCCATTCCAAAGCAATCACTGGCAAGGGGAATGGAAACACTGTGTGTGGTAAACATTATGTGATTAAGCACATGGCTTCACGGGTTCTATTGCAAAAGAGGAAGAAGATGGGAATGGGTATTAGGAGAAAAAAATTACTATATGCTCAGCAATGTTATTTGACAATTTACTTGTTATAAAATGAATAGCTTGTGAAGAGTATTAACTATATTTCAAATGATATTTAAAAACTGTATGGTTTCTTCCAGTTTATAAAACTTACATTTGCTTATTTTATATACATAGTTATTTCTCAAAACGCTGACTAATAAAAAGCATTAAAGTGGGAAATTTGTGCAAAGATAACTGAATAATTAAGACAACCTTAGATTAAAATATCCTCTAACAGAACATAGATTAAAATAGCTAATTTATCCTTGCCTCTCTCAACATTTACCCTTCTTCCATAGCAACTGATCAGAAAGTGTCTTATCTAATGCTCTAGTATCAAGCATTAGATCCATTAAAAAAGAAAAAAAAAAACACTTTGATGTTTTACAGGCTAAAATTCTATCCATTACAATCAAGCTTTGCTCTTTTCCATTAATTCTTTCCATTAGTTGTTCATTATCGCAAATATATTAGAATGTTTCATAATTTGGGGGAAAATTCTGGCAAATACGTATTTCTCCAGGGTAAAATTGAAGGCAAATAAAATATTTATTATGTGCATTGTATAAACAAAGGGAACAATTTGTTAAATGTAAGTCTGTTTAAATGACTTTTCTTTAAAGGACGTGAAATCAGAAGTCCATACTTTTACAACTCTGCTAACACTTATGTTTTAACACTGAAAGAACATACAGCTCTGCTTCATCCATATTTTTTGTTGTTGTTGTTAAAAAAGGAGGAGGATCTCCTATTCATATCATCTGAAGGCAATTTTGAAAATTTTTTCCCACAAATTATGATATTTTAGCTAAATCCAAACTTTAACATTCAACATAAATTCCTTTTTACTTCTTGAAAATACATGGATCTTAACTTTTACAATTTCTCCCTCAAGGTCTTTCTCATGAAAAAAATATAGTATGAGTGAAACTATTGTTTTTACATCAAAGATGCCATTTTCAAAATCCCAATAGCCTATATGTAATGTTGGGTCAACAATAAGTATAGTTTTACAGAGATTTTTCTCCTTCCTTATAAGTTTAAAATAGTTCAAAAAGAGATTGAATGTAGTCCTAGCATCTATGGCTCAGTGATTGGTGAATGATGATATATTCTCTAAGATTTTCATTCTTAATCGGGAGTAATTTTTAATATTCTCACATTGTATTTGAAAATTTGAGATATGACTCAGCCTAAAATATATAAATATATATGTGCCTCATTTTCTCATTTAGTTTCCTCCCTCACCATACCTCAAGTATTGGATCAAAATTATCAGCTGAAAGAAAAGTTCTTGCATTGTATTATGAGAAAAGGTAGATGCTCCCAAAATCAAGTAACTTTTTACCAGAAAAAAAGGAATTTTCCTGCTCTTGTGCAATTAAACTATCGAGGAGAATGAAGAAAACCAAAGACACAAGGAAAATACTAGCCCAAAAGACTAAAGGACCACATTAACCAGAGACTCCACCAGCCTGAGACCAGAAGAACTAGATGGTGCCCGGCTACCATTGATGACCACCATGACAGGAAATACAGCAGACAGAAACAGACAAAGCAGGAGAAAAATGTTGAACAGAATTCAAATTCATGTAGAAATACCAGACTTATTGGTCTTACAGAGACTGGAGGAACCTCCAAAACTATGGCCCCCAGATGCTCTGCTAACCCAGGACTGAACTCATTCCCGAAGTCTACTTTTCAGAAAAAGATTAGACAAGCCTACAAAACAAAAAAATAATACACGTGAGGAACATGCTTCTTAGTTCAATCAAATATATGAGACCAAATGGGCAGCTCCTCTCCAAAAGGATGAGAAGGCAGGAAGGGACAGGAACTGGACGAATGGGAATCTGGGGTGAAAGAGGAGCATGTTGCCACATTGTGGGGATTGCAACGAATGTCACAAACCAGTGTTGTTGTTTTTAGGTGCCATCAAGTTGGTTCTGACTCATAGTGACCCTATGTACAACAGAACGAAATACTGCCCAGTCCTGTGCCATCCTCACAATCGTTGTTACGCTTGAGCTCGCTGTTGCAGCCTCTGTGTCAATCCATCTTGTTGAGGGTCTTCCCCTTTTTCGCTGACCCTCTACTTTACCAAGCATGATGTCCTTCTTCAGGAACTGGTACTTCCTAATAACATGTCCAAAGTATGTGAGATGCAGTCTTCCCGTCCTTGCTTCTAAGGAGCATTCTGGCAGTACGCCTTCCAAGACAGATTTTTGTTCGCTGTTCTGGCAGTCCATGGTATATTCAATATTCTTCACCAATACCAAAATCCAAAGGTGTCGATTCTTCTTCGGTCTTCCTTATTCATTGTCCAGCTTTTGCACACATATGAAGAGATTGAAAACACCATGGCTTGGGTCAGGTGCCCCTTAGTCTTCAAGGTGCCATCTTTGCTTTTTAACACTTTAAAGAGGTCTTTTGCAGCAGATTTGCCCAATGCAATGCATCATTTGATTTCTTGACTGCTGCTTCCGTGCATAAATATTTGAATGAGAATATTTCACCTAAAGCACAACTAAAAAAAAAAAAAACTATTAAGGTAAAAATATTTTTGTTGGAGATTTAAAAATAAACATCTAAGGTTTTTCATTTTCCTGTGTTCATAGAATTTTTTTTTTTAACCATAAAATGTTCCCCCCTCAAATATCCTCATTTATATTGTGGAGAAAAGAGAGAAGCTGTTTGACTGGATTATTCACTTGCGAATTTTCCCCTTCTTCTGTTTTACCCACATGCTAAAACAAAAGCCACTATAAGTAAAGCATCTAGGCCCTTAGTCTGGATTATTTGTAATGAACCACACTAATAAAAACAAAAGAAAACAAAAAATAGAAATGTGTTTGAATTCAAATGTTCTAGGAGATACTAGGCTGCCTTTTTTTTACATATGCCTTTTCAGAAAAGTACAAGAATATTACTCTAATTCAGAATTTATTTTCCTCCATTCTTTTTGTATCTTTCAATAAATGCATCAACATTATTCTTAATAGTAGTAGTATTAGTATTATTATCATAATTACTATTATCATTACCTTACACAATATTGTGGTGGATTACCTCAGAAAATGTGAAAATAAACATGAAGAAAAGCCTACCCTGAAGGTCCCAAGCTAGGAGTGCTCAGTTATCCAATCCTGAACGAAGTTTGTATAAAAACCATTCGTTGGCAGGACCTAACTTTATGACTGTAATTCTTTTGCTTGAGGGAGCTTACAGCAGGAGCCATATAAAATATTTTCTTGGAGTTATCATGTGGTCTAAAACCAGCCTTGTACAGTTTTTAATTCAATGAATCAGTCAGCTAAGCCCTGGTGGGGGAAAAGAGGAAAAATTAGCTCACAATAAGACAATGAAGACCTGGAGAATATTGTCTACTTCACAAGCAGCTTCTTTATATGATGCATGAGTAGTTGTTTTAAAATTGCCATAATATTTTTAATTGTGTTCTAAATAATTTTTTTTAAATATGTCACTCTGTTTTTCCTATTTAGCAAATCCATTTGAATGATATGCTGACTCATTTTTATGTTAAATATTTTAACAAGAATGGCATCCTGACATCAGGGAGTCAGTCAGATATAATGGAGTTCAGTTATAAAGCCCCATAAAAATATAGAGAAGACATAATAAATCTGACTTATATACTTCATACATAATAAGTTAAAATTTGGAATAATTAAGTACCTAACACATTACTACGTGCATAAACCATTAAGAACTTGACTCAAACAGAAAAAAAAAGTCGACCAAAATTAAAAGCTGATATTTCATTCTTAAATCAAATCACCAAGTGTCTATGCTGACACATGGCCATCCTAACTACAGTGTAGAGTCCTAAGGGTAACTGTTGGAATTATGACGAGTTCCTGGAGTTCTTTGGGTAGTTGGCTAGATAAATAGAAGTGATATTGAGTAGTTTAGCCACAGCTGGTCTGGGCATTTAATTAGTGGTATTGCTATCAATCCTTGGTTAAAAGATTAAATGGACGTCCTATGAATTATTCACAGCTCTGGGTGCTGAAAATGTGCCTGGCACTTTGCCTTAGGGGCAGAAGTTTGAGGAAGCAATGAGTAACTAAGAATAGTTATTTCTTTGGTTTCTGAACACATGATGATTTCTCTACATGAGGATGATTCACCTGAGGTGAATCCCACAAAGTTGAGCCCCTGATATAAAACCTGATTTTCCCCAAGGTCATGTATATTCAAGTAATATGCATAATATCATAGAATTTCAAAGTTAGAATTGTATATGGAAAGTAAACAGTAATTTCAGTGTCAAGGTTATTTGCATTTTCATGGTGCTTTTTATTGAGAACCCAAAAACGTTTGAATCTTTTCAAAAATTAAAAAAAAGAACTCTTTAAAGAAAATAAATGACCTTTAATTAAAATTCTTCTATTTTTCTTACCCTGACGTTAAAGTTTGTTACTCCCACATTCAAACTTAAAATATTTTACTTAACAGACTAACCACTCACAGTATACCATAAAAGTTAGTCAGGTTTTCTTTCATATACGTATATTCAAATAGGAATTATTTGAATATACAATTTATTCAAATAGGAGTTCACTTGTACTTGTTCAAAATGTTTTAGAAAAGATCAATATTTGCTCATTAAACATTACATATAAATTGGAAGACAGTTATTTAGGGTGTGAATATAAATATTGATTCATTCATTTTACCAACCCATTTCTAACTGCCAAAACTAAGCTTGACTGGATACTGCCAAAGTTTTAGCTGATTTATAGGAGAAGGGATATTACTTACAGGCTACATGACCAAAAGATAAAATAGCTTCAAACCTTCCATTTACGTATTTTTCACTGCCATGTTCACTGATGCATTTACATAAAAAGCCTAGCCTACAATCATACAAGAGACTAGAGTTAGTCAAAAGCAAAGGTTGCAAAAGTACAAATCAATTTTCTCATTTTATATTTTTTCCCATTTTATTTTTCAACCATTAGTGCAGAATCCTACTCAATTCTAACTCATCACATTTTAGCAAAGTAGTTAAAAGAACAAATCAGAGAATAAGCCTTCCTGGGTTTGAATCTTAACTCTGCCTCTTAAAGGCTTATGTAAACCTGGGAAAGCTACTTAAGCACTTTATGTCTCAGTTCTTTCACGTGTGAAATGGAGCTAGCAGCTCATAAAGCTCTTAGGAGTATTCAGTATGTTAACATTAAGTACATAGCACAGTGCCTCCCAAAGACAATTGCTCAGCAAACATTAACTATTGTTACTGAAATGATTATTATTTCACACGTATGAAGTTTTTTACTAATTTTTACAGAGACATGGGGAAGCAAATGTAAAAGCAAAATATAATTTAAATAAGAGTTTATGGAGCAAAGATTTTGTTTGCACACATCAGTTATAGACAGTGATGGCTTTCTAGATATTTTATATGTGTTAATGTTTTAACATTATTTTTCAATTCTCATTTAAATTGTATTTAAAATGGATTTTCATTTGTAAACAATTATTTTTTAATTTTTATTTTGACCTTACTTATATCAGACGAAGCCTGGTGGCAAGGTGGTTGAGAGCTATGGTGAGCTATAGCTGCTAACCAAAAGGTCGGCAGTTGGAATCCACCAGGCGCTCCTTAGAAATTCTGTGGGGCAGTTCTACTCTGTCCTGTAGGGTCGCTATGAATTGGTATCAACTCGATGGCAACGGGTTTGGGTTTTGGGTTATATCAAACTACCTTGTAAAACTTCCTCAAAGTTTATTAATAGATTTAAGGGTCATTATATTCACAATCATATCATTTGTGAATAATGTCTGCTTCACTACTTCCATTACTATCGTTATGTCATTTACTTATTTCTTATACCTTGCTTCACTTGCTAGGACCTTTAGTATGGTGTGGAATTGAAGTGGTGGTCATTGATACCCTTGTGTCTTAATCGTCTGGTGCTGCTTTAACAGAAATACCACAAGTGGATGGTTTTAACAAAGAGAAGTTTATTCTCTCAATCCAGTAGGCTACAAGTCCAAATTTAGGGCATCAGATCCAGGAGAAGGCTTTCTCTCTCTGTCAGCTCTGGAGGAAGATCCTTGTAATACATCAATCTTCCTTTAGTCTGGGAGCATTTCAGCGCAGGAGCCTCAGGTCCAAAGGATGTGCTCTGCTCTTGTTACTGCTTTCTTGGTGGTATGAGTTTCCCATGTGCCTCTGCTCACTTCTCTCTTTTATATCTCAAGAGAGATTGGATTAAGACACTATCTAGTCTTGTAAACCTCATCAGTGTAACCTCCTCATAGTGACAGAGTTTACAACACATAAGGAAATCATATCAGATTACACAATCATGCAATACTGGTAATCATGACCTAGCCAAGTAGACAGATATTTTTGGGGGACACAATTCAATCCATGACACCTTGTTTTGTTCCCAATCTCAAAGAGAAAGTTCAACATTTCACAAAAAATGTATATAAATTTTATCAAAGGATTTTCATCCTTGTTCTTGTTTGCTAAGAGTCTTTATCATGAATGTATGTGAATATTAAATGCCTTTTTTGTATCTATTGAGATGATCACATACTTTTCTTTAATAATTGTTAATGTGTTAAACAATTAGGGCCTACATGTTTGCTACTATATTAACATATTTTGTGTATTATAAAATATAAATAAAATAACAAATTATTTAGATTGAGATAAAGGATATTTTACCAATAAATAATTGTAAATCTGCTTTAGATTTTTTTTTAATTAACAGTAATAAAAAAGATTTTGATAATCTCTTTAGCAATTTCAATATTAACAATGAATTGAGGACGGTGATGGTTAAGATTGTGTGTCAACTTGGCTGGGCCATGATTCTCAGTGTTTTAATGTCATCACTCCCATGACTGAATATACTGTGAGTAGCCAATCAGATGAAAGGGAGTCTCCTTGGGGATGTGGCCCGCATCTGAATATAAACAGACTTTCAGGCTTTTTGCTCACTCTGGATCCTGCAGCTGCCTCCTGTCTTCTCATCTCTGGTTCTTGGGACTTGAGCTGTCAGCTTATCTGCTGAACTTGGGATTCATTGATCTTCACAGTCTGTGAGCAGAGTCCTCCTCTCTGACTTGCCTATCTTGGGTTCGCCAGCCCCTTCAGCAATGTGAATCAGGAGAAACTTGTGGTCTTGCCTGCCGATCTCGGAATTTGTCAACCTTCACAGTCTGTGAGTAGGAGCCCTGCTCTCCAACCTGCTCATCTTGGGTTTGCCAGCTTCTGCAGCTGCGTGACCTGGGAGAGGCCTCTACCCTGATCCATGGACTTGGGACGTTCTAGCCTCTACAATCGCGTGAGCTGTTTCCTTGATATAAATCTCTCTATATATACATATTTATAAGCGTCACTGGTTTTGCATCTCTAGAAAACCCAGCATAAGACATAGACATACAAAGATGCTATATAAATTTAAAGAATCATGGGTAACTTTATATCAATATATTTAAAAATGTATATGAAATGGACTAGGAATTATTTTTAAAATGTAACTTGCCAAATTTCACATAAATTGAAATAGAAAATTTGAAGAATTTTATATTTATATAATAATTAGATCTATAATTATAGACCTTTTCTCAAAGAAAACTCCAAGTCCAGTAGTCATCAGTGATTCCTATTCTATATTTTAAAACAATATACTGCCCACTGTATGCATTTTCCATTGCTTCCATAATTAGGTACCACACATTCAGAGTCTTAAAACAACACGAATATATTGTTTTATAATCTTGTAGGTCAGAAATTTGACACAGATCTCACTGGGTTAAAATCAAGGTGTCAACAAGGCAAGTTTCTTTCTGGACCCTCGAGGGGATAATGTATTTTCTTGCCTTTTTCAGCTTTTAAATGCTGCTCATATTCATTAGCTTATGGCCCATTTTTTCCATCTCCAAAATCAACAACTGTAGGTCAAATCCTTTTCATGCTGACATTACTCAATGATCTGGAGCTGGTAAAGGTTCTCCTCCTTTTAGGAGTCATGAGACTAGCTTCGGCCCATGAGGATAATCTAGGATAATCTTTTCATCTCAAAATCCTTACCATAATCACAACTGCAGAGCCTATTTTAATACATATGTTAACATATTCACAGGTTCTGAGGAATAACAAATGGACATCTATAGAAGGCCATTGTTCTGCCTACCAGAACTCTCTCTCCAAACATTTCCAGAAAATAGAAAAATACAGAACAATGATTGTCTTACAGTTCTATAAAGAAACACAACCAGTGATTACATATATATGATTCCATACACACAGAGATTTACTTCAAGAAGTTAGCTCATGCAATTGCAGGAGAAGGGCAAAAACAAGATCCATAGGTCAGGTGACAAGCTGGAGATTCCGGCAGGCCTAAATCCCAAAATCTGTAGCTCAGGTGATGAGAAGATTGAAGAGTAAGAGTGTTCTGGAAAGATGTCTATTTATAGTCCAGAGGTACAACATATTCTAGGGAAACTCCTTTTTTGCTCTTAGGGTCTTCAGCTGATTGACTGAGGTCCATTCACATCATGCTTTACTTGAGATCAACTGATTTAATCACAGATAACTACCTCATGGAGCCCTGGTGATGCGGTGGTTAAAAGCTTGGCTGCTAACCAAAAGTTCAGCAGTTCGAATCCACCAGCTGCTCCTTAGAAACCCTGCGATGCAATTCTACTCTGTTCTGTAGGGTTGCTATGAGTCAGAATCAACTCAAAAGCAATGCCCAATGGGTAACTACTTCATAACAATAACTAGACTAGTGTTTGACCAAACAACTGGGCAGTATAGCCTAGTCAGGTTGACATATAAAATTAGCCGTTGCAATAGCCATCTCCTTTTACAAGTCTAGCATAATCTGGATACCAAAACTTCACAAGGAAATTATGAAAAAGGGAAGTTACAAGCTAATATCCTCATAAAAATAAATGTAAAGTTCTAAAACAAAATATTAGCAAAATAAACAATTATTTATAAAAAATTTAATAAACTAAACTAAAAGAGGTTTTATTAGAGTAATGCATGTTGGGTTTAATATTAAAAAAATTAACAAAATAACCATTACAATTATAGAAAAAGATGAAAAAGTATATGATCAACTCGATACCAGTACCAGTTGCCAGGTCATCAGTTCCAGCTCATGGCATCCCCATGTGTGTCAGAGTAGAACTGTGTTCCATAGGATTTTCAATGACTGCTTTTTCAGAAGTAGATCACCAGGTCTTTCTTCTGATGTGCCTCTCCGTGGACTTGAACCTCCAATCTTTCAGTTAGCAGCCCTCCGTGTTAACCGTTTGTACTACGCAGGCACTCCAAACAACTCAACAGAGGCCAAAAATAAGTGTTTAATTACAGTCAACATCCAATCAAAATAAAATTATTTTACAAACCTCAATTAGTATAGAACTCTTTCAACAGGAAAAAAAATCACGCTAAAAATCTTACTGAAAGTAATACAAGTTATGGTGAAATATTGAAAAACTATAATTTTGAAGAGAAAGAGAAAGAAAAAAAAAGAAAGACCTGAACTAACACCATAACCACTCAACATTGTACCAGAGATATTAGTCAGTGTAATTAGGCATTAAATTAATTGAAATTATAAGTTATAGGAAGGAAGTATTAAAGGTCCCTCTATGTACATAAAATTCAGAACTTGACAGATAAGTTATTAGAATTAATAAGTGTAGCTATTCTGTTGACTATAAGGTCAATATTTTTATTTCCTTATGTTAGTAGCAGAGAGTTATAAAATTAGACTGGAATGAAAACTCAGTAAACAGAGACAAATATGGGTAGAATGTTTACACAGATGACTCTAGAACTTTCTCGAAAAAAATTAAAGACAACTCAAATAAATGGTGGAATGTCCCCTGTCTGTGAATGGGAAGATTCAGTATTATAAACATTTTACTCTCTCAAAATTACTGATTGATTTAATGTAATCCCAAATTAAATACAAGTAAAGATTTTTGTGGAAATTGACGTGATCAGTCTAAAATTTGTATAGGTGAAAATATCAAAAATGACAAGAAATTCTTGAAGTAAAAGAATGTGGATATAAATTTTTTTTAAAAAAACAAACAATTATGATTGAGAGATTAGGATATGGTACAAGGATTAAATATAAGTAGATAAATGGAAAAGAATAAAGACAGCAAACTCATACTCACAAAATTGTTTAAGCAAAATAGTGGGAAATGGATGGTACTTTCAATATATGATCTTAGCACAATTAGATATCCAAATATTAAAATAAAATAAAATTAATCTCTAAATAACATCATATAGAAACTTTCGTTCCTAGGGAATTACAGATCTAAATATGCAAAGTGTAACAACAAACTTTTAGAAAATAACATAGGAAAAGTTATGGAAATATACATTAAACAGGATGCAAAAAGAATTGACCATAGGGGGGAAAAAAGAAAATCTGAACAAAATAAAAATTATCTAATTATCTTTATTATAAGACAACATTAATAGAGTGAAAGTACAAGCTACCTCTGTGGGAGTTTTCAGGACTGACCGTAGGCAATTACAAAGGTTTTACCTGGCAGACCTCAGCAAAGCTTCGCTCTCCGGCCAGACTTGGTACACAGCCCGTGAATTGCAGTCTCTGAGGGGAGTTGCAGTGAAGGCCTCAACATCCCCTACCAGCCATGCTTTTTTGCACATCTGCATTCGCAGACCTGGTGTCTCCATATGAGGCCTCTTTTTCAGGGCCTTCAGCAGAGGCCTTCCTCAGGTGCCTCTGTTGAATTCTCCTTATCAGGGGAAAGGGATGGAAACTTAAAGACAGTGCTTTTCCATTACTAGCCCTTCTCCCTCAGCCTCCTCCCAACTTTGGGGTCCAAAAAACTGCAGGAGCCTATTGTTCAGGGCGCCCTTGGCAGTGAGATGGTTTGCACACCTATGCTGATCCACCTGACCATCACCTAGGCACTGTTCTTGGATAAATATGGAACAGAAGAGAGCCAGCACCTTCTTCTCCAGGTTTAACCTCTTGTTTATACCATCTCAGTAAGTGATTAAAGGCTTGACAATTACTTTCATTTTGACTCATTGTCTTAATCAGTTACTCCAACACCTGAAAGCTCAGCTCAGCTCAGCTCCCTTACAATAATCTAACAGAAAAATTCGCTGAAACCAGAATAAGCACTTCATAAAAGAGACTATCAAAATGATCAATAAACATAAAAAGTTGCTTATACTCATTAGGTGTTGGGTAGTTGCAAATTTAATTTACAAAGAAATATGACTATATACTCAACACCCTCCCCCAAAACATAGTCAATTCTGGCTCATAGTGACCCTATATGACAAAGTAGAACTGATTCATAGGGTTTCCAAGGCTGTAAATCTTTACAGAAGCCAACTACCAAATCTTTCTCCCAAGGAGCAGCTGGTGGGTTTGAACCGCTGATCTTTTCAGTTAGCAGCCAAGTGTTTAACCACTACACCAACAGGGCTCCTCAGGCTGTCTAAATGCAAAAGGCAGACAATGTTAGCCATAATTGGATAAATGAAAACTCTCATATACATGTATATCCACTTCTGAATCTATTTGGCATTATCTACTTATATCAAAATATGAATTGGCTAAGACTCATCAATTCTACTCTCTGTACATGTCTAACAGAAATGCATGCACATCTGCTCAAAGAGACATGCACAAAAATGTTCACGGCAGCATTGTCCATAATAACAAAACATGAGGCACCAACCAAATACCCAGCCAAATATATTATGCTAAAATCAGTAGTAGAAGAATGCATACATATAAGAAGTAAATGAACTGCTGATAGACAAATGTGGTTGATTTCTACATAATCTTGAGTGGAAAAAGTCAGTAAAAAATGATTGATTCCATTTGTACAAAGATAAACAAGTAGAAAATACTAAACTACTATGAGAGGATATATGCTTATGTGGCAAAACAAAAAACTTGGGAGAAACCAAGCAATGAAGTAACTACCATAATATTCAGGACAGCAGTTCCTTTTATTCATGAGAGTGCATAGTGATTGGGATGGGCAATTGGGAAGCTTCTGGGTGTACTGGCAAAAGTTCTATTTCTTGACCTTGGTGGTGGTTACTTGAATATTTTCTTTGTAGTTATGTATTTTGAGGTAGATTTATGTTTAAGTCCATTTTATGTATGTGTTTTACTCTATATTAAGAAATGTGCATTTTTGTCTGTTTTGCTTTGCTTGTTTTTAAAGAAGAATAAAAAATATACTTAACAGTTATAATATTTTTTCTTCTTTCTTAGGGAAAGATTTCTCTCTTGAGCCATTCTCCATCACCTCAGAGGGAGAGATAAATGATTGTTGGAGGGTGTTTCTTAGACTATATATATATACTCAAATGTTTTTGAGTTCTCTCAGGTCCAGATCAGCCTTATGAAAATTTAAATTGCTTGGTAACTCTTAAATTTAAAAACGTTGGTATAAATTTAAATAAATATCTCTCAATAACTATTACAGAGTTTCTCTTCTGTATATCTTATGTGGGCCATTAGAACACCATTTGGGAAAAAATGTGTAACTAAAGGGAAGAATGGCCAGAAGTCATGTGACAAGGCTTCTAGTGCGATGATAGAATTGAATTTTTTCGGTCCTGAACAAATCCCAAGGATAACAGCTGTACTGTCAATGAAAGTGAAGACAGTTGAAAATTATTTATATTATAGTTCATTTATGTATTTACCTTTTCAATTCTATATGCTGAGTTATCTGCCAGAAAAACAAGCAAATCTATCTTGGAAGAAGTACAGCCAGAATGCTCCTTAGAAGTAAGAAAGGAGAGACTTTGTCACTTGTCCTTTGGACATATTATCAAGAGGAAACAGTCCCTGGAGAAGGACATCATGCTTGGTAAAGTGTAGGGTCAGTGAAAAAGAGGAATACCCTCAATGAGATGGATTGACATAGTGGCTGCAACAGTACACTCATATATAACAATGATTGTGAAGATGGTACAGGACCAGTCAGAGTTTTGTTCTGTTGTACATAGGGTTGCTATAACTCAGAACCAACTCGCTGGTATCTAACAACAATAAAGATAATAAGAGAAAGTTGTTATTAAATTTATGTCAATAAACTTAAAAAACTTGTTGCTGTTGAGTTGATTCTGACTCATAGCACCTGTATAGAACAGAGTAGAACTGTCCCATACAGTTTCCAAGGATGTAAATCTTTATGGAAGCAGACTGCCACATACTTCTCCCGCAGAGCCGCTGGTGGGTTCAAAACGTCAACATTTAGGTTAGCAGCCAAGCACTTTAACCACTGCACCAACAAATAAGACAATTTAAATAAAATTGGCAAATTTCTTGAAAGGCCAAAATACCAAAACTCAAACAAGGAGAAAAGGGTAACCCAAAGAGTCCTACATCTTTAAAAAAAGAAGAAAAAGAATTTGTATTCGTTCAAAACCTTCCCATAAGAAAAAAAATTGGCCTAGATAGCTTCAAGGGAAGAAATAATACCAATTCTACATAATCTCTTCCAAAAAATTGAAAACAAATAATTGCTTCTTACCTAATTAATAAGACCTGATTACCTTGATACAGAAACCAGATAAATACATCACATGGGAAGAAAACTACATACCAATAACTCTAATGAACATAGATGTAAAAATTCCAGCCAAGATTTTAAAATATTGAATCCAAAATATATAAAAATCAATATATCATGAACAATTTTAGTTTATTCCAGAAATTTCAGTTGTTTTACCATTCAAAGATCAAGTAGTGTAATAAATCATCTTAGCAAAATAAAAATTAAAAACTATTTGACCATCTCATTAGATGCAATAAATATATTTAACATAACCAAACATCTATTACTATAAAAATATTTTAGCAAGTTTATAATAAAAGGAAGGAGTCCCTAGAAGGCACAAATCATTAAGCATGCAGCTTCTGAAAGGTTGGTGGTTCGAACTCACCCAAAGGCACCTCAGAAGAGAGACATGATACTCTGCTTCCAAAAGTTCACTGCCTTGAAAACCCTAAAAAACGCTGTTAGACTCTGAAATAAATGGGGTCGCCATGAGTTGGAGTCAACTCAACGGCAATTGTTTCGATGATAAAAGGGAAATTCCTCAATCTGATGAAGGTTATCCATAAAAAATCTATAATGAATATATATATAACATTGAAAAACAGTACTTTCACCCTAGAATATAACACAAGGCAAAAATGTTTGCTCTTATCAGCTCTATTTAGAGATTCCAAACAGTGTAATTAGGCAAGAAAAAGAATTAAAAGGCTTGCAGATTGAAAAGGAAGAAGTAAAACTGTATTTGCAGATGACATGATCATCTATGCAGAAAATCTGAAGGAATCTATAAACCTTTTATGAAATTCAACTGTATTTCTATATAGTCGAAAAAAGATTATAATTTAAATAAAAATATCATTTAAAAAGAATCATAAATAAGGAATATTTAGGAATAAATCTCATAAAAAAGTAGAAGATCTATACACTGAAACTTATAAATCTTTGCTGAGAGTAATTTTAAAAGATCTAAGTAAATGTTTACCATGTGCTGTACATGTACCATGCGTACCATAAACATTTATGACATGTTAATGAATTAGAAGACTTAATACTGGTAACATATAAATTCTCCCCAAATTGATTTACAGATTCAAAACAATCCCAACCAAAATCATATCAGGCTTTTTTTTAAAATTGACATAAGGATTTGAACATTTGTACAGAAGCCTAAAGGAACTGAGGAGTCCAGCTCCAGGTCAAAATCCTATGTGTGATCTTTTAAGCTCAAACATATGCAATAACAGGGCTTCACACGGCAGGCTTCATGGGAGAAGCTGTCTTCCCCACACCATACTTGGTGGACAGCCATTGCACTGTAGGTTTCTAGAGGGACTGCGGCCAAGGATTTATGCCCCCAGGGGCCAGCCATGCTTGTATGCATATGGGCATTCCCAGTCCAACTGATTCCGTCAGGAGGCTTCCTTATTGGGGGCCTTGGCTGAGGCACTTTTCTTCACTTTGACTCAGTACTTTTCCACTTCTAGCCTTCCTCCTCTCCTCACCTCCTAGCCCATGGGTCCATACAGTGCTAGAGACTCACATTTGGAGCTCCTCAGTAGTGAGACAATTCTGCCAGCTGCACTACATACCTGACCCTTGCCCAGCGCCATTCCGGGGGAAAAATAGAACACTGAGGAGCTGGCACCTGTTTTTTGCCTCTTGTTGGCCCTGTCCAGTGAGTGAATAAAAGCTTGATTCCCCTTTTTACTTTGGCTTATTGTCTTAACTGACCATCTCAACACCTGATTGCTTGACAGACCTACAGTAGCCAAAAAAAAAAAACTTTGAAAAAGGAGAACATAATTGGAGAACTAACAAAACCTGACTTCAAGACTTATTATAAAGCCATAGTAATAAAGATAGTGTGACACTGATGTCAAGATAGGCAAATGCTCAATGAAACAGACCAGAGAGTACAGATATAGACTCACGTAAATAAGGACAGCTGGTTTTTAATAAAGGCACAAAGACAATTCAATGGAGAATAAATTATCTTTTTATCAAATGATGCTGGAACAATTGAGTATCCATATGCAAGAAAATGAATTTGGATTCAATCCTCAAACCATATGCAAAAATTATCTCCAGGTGGATCATATACCTAAATTCAAACCTACAACTCTAAAAATTTGTGAAGAAAACATAGAAGAAAAAAAATTATGATCTTGAGTTAGGCCAGTTGTTCGCAGCTAGGGGAAATTTTGTCCTTCAGGGGATATTTGAAAATATCTGGAGACATCTTTGTTTGCCACGAATGGACAATGGATGCTACTGGCATTCAGTGGTAGAGGCCAGGTATGATGCTAAACATCATACAAGGCACAGGATAGTTCCTGATGACAAAGAATTATCTGGATCAAAAGTCCATAGTGACAGTGTAGAGAAACTCTGAGTTAGGCCAAGTTTTTTCTTAGATATAACACCAAAAGCACTATCCATTAAAGAAAATGATAAATTGGATCTCATCAAAATTAAGTACTTTTACTCCTTAAAAGACACAAAGAGAATGAAAACACTAACCCAGATGGGGAGAAATTATTTCCAAGGCATATATCTAAGAAAGGATTTGTATACAATATATAAAAATAAATGTAAGAGTCAATAATAAATAAACAGAAAAAAATAATAAAAATGAGTGAAAGATATTAACAGACACTTCATCAAAGAAGATATAAAAGCAAAACCCATTGCTGTCGAGTCTATTTCAACTCATAGGGACCCTATAGGACAGAGTAGAACTGCTCCAGAGTGTTTCCAAGGCTGTAATCTTTACTGAAGCAGACTGCCACATCTTTCTCCCTCAGAGTAGTTGGTGAGATAGGGATCATAAGTAGCTACTTAAAAATATTCAACATCATTAGTCTTAAGGGAAATGCAAATAAAACTACAAGATCCTACTATACACCTCAAAATGGTAAAATTTTAAAAGACTGACCATATTAAGTTTTGGCAAAGATGTAGAAGAACTGAAACTCTCAAAGGCTGCTTTTGGGAATACAAAATGGCCCAAATACTTCAAAAACTGGTAATTCTTAAAATATTATGCATATACCTCCCATATGATCCAGTCATTCTACTCCTACCTAAGAACAATGAAAACATAGATACACACAAAAACATACTTAAATGTTCATAGCAGCTTTATTTGTTAGAGATCAAAACTGGAAACAGTTGATGAATGGATAAACAAACTGTGGCACATGTATACAATGGAATACTTCTCAGTAATTAAAAGGACTAAGCTACTAATATACATTACAACATGCAAAGAATTTATCACTGGATGAGGAACAGGTGACAGGATGGGGAAGGGCAGTGGAAAGGGGTTATAAAGAGACAAGAGGAAACATTTTGGGGTTATGGATATGTTTATTCTTGTGGTTATGGGGATGGTATCACAGCTGTATACATATGTCATAACATATCAAATTGTTTATTTTAAATATGTGTACTGTCTTGGTTATCTAGTGCTGCTACAACAGAAATAACACATGTGGATGGGTATGACAAAGAGAAATTTATTCTCTCATAGTCTAGGAGGTTAGAAGTCAGAATTCAAGGCACCAGCTCAAGGGGAAGTCTTTCTCTTTCTGTTGGCTCTGTGTGAAGGTCCTTGTCATTGATCTTCCCATGGTCAAGGAGCTTCTCAGCTCAGGGACCCTGGGTCCAAAGGATGCACTATGCTCCCAGTGCTTTTTTCTTGGTGGTATGAGGTCCCTACATCTTTCCGTTCACTACTCTTTTTTATAACTGAAAAGAGATGACCTCAAGACACAATCCAATCTCGTAGATTGAGTCCTGCCTCATTAACATAACTACCACTAATCCCATCTCATTAACATCATAGAGATAGGATTTATAATACACAGGAAAATCACAACAGATGACAAAATGGTGGACAATCACAAAATACTGGGAATCATGGCCTAGCTTAATCGATACACATATTTTGTGGGACAGAATTCAATCCATTGCATGTCAGTTATACTTTGATAAACTGTATAAAAAAAAAAAAAAAAGCAAAAAATAAACTTGCATTAAAATTTGTATTTAAACTACTATCTCAGTTAGCAAAAAAAAAAAAAAAAAAATCACATATGTGGGGAAGCTGCATCCTTAAATGTAATGGGTAGAAAGTGTCACTGTTCCACAGCTAACATCCATTTTCTCTAAGGCATGGAATTTCATACCTAGAACACTTCTACATTCAATGAGCACAAAAGAATATAATTGCTGTTCAATTTCATGCCTGCAACACAGCAGAGACATCACAGTTAAAAACTGTATAGCAGATAGATAGGACTGTGGTTTAATTGGAAACCATACCCATCCATTGTGAACAAGCCCTATCAACAACACCATCTGCTCCACAAAGGGAAGTTGCTGATTATTGCAGCTCTGAGTGAAGTTGGTTCTCTCTCATGATAGCAGAAGGTGAGACGCAGGGAAAAAGATTTGGGGAGCTCATGCTTGTTTTTAAGGTTGATGATTTTTCTGTTAACAGTACTGGTTTGTGAACTCATCCATGCTGATTAGCAGAGGCACTTCTACAGACCTGAAGCAGTCTGGGATCAAACAAAAAAAAAAAAAAAAAATAGAACTTCCTTCTCTTCTCCTCCCTGGCTTCCTACACTGCTTCCCAACACTTCCCAACAAACATCTTTATGAAGATTTAATGTAATTGCCTATGTGTACAGCAGCAGCTCCAAGGGATATTTTATAGTGTTTAGCCCAGCACAACACACATGAGACAATTTAAGTAAATGCTATTTCATGGTATTTTCCCTATTCATTCTATTTTGCTGCATCTAAGTTGGGAGAAATGACGTGTGCTCTGCAGGAGAAATGAAATAATATTTTAAAATTCTCCAACGTAATTATGTAACAATGAATAACTTAAATTGATAGGTACTGAAAAATGACACAAACTGATGAAATATGGTTGGCAAGACTTTGGCATCCCAAATTTGACCTAGAGATGTTTCATTAGGCAAGATGCTCAATGTCTCTGAGCTCTAAATTCTATACCTCTAATGTCAGAACCTATATGATAGTGCCAAGAGTTCTGCAAAGAAAAACACATTTATTTGTCTCTGCTTTAGGAAGGAGTTGGTTGATTATTACACTGTGCAGAAACAAGGGCTTCTGTATAATATTTTATAGCTTAGGTACAAATTTATAATTTCTTCTTTTTGTTCTGCACATATTGGAATTGAACCAGCTCTTGACATGTTTAAAGAGCCAAGAAAAAAGAGGCTTGACAAATCCTCATGATGTGAGGGCACTATAAAGAATTTTTAAATGTGGCAAGCAGTCACTTCTTTTTCCAGGAAAAGTTTGCAAAGTAAAAGTTATGATCAAGGGTCATAGTTAACACCCAATATCTCTCTGTGATAGTTTGATTCTTATGTTCAGAGCAAGATGATTTATAATTTATTCATGGATATGTTGTTTATATTAACCTAATTTGAGTATGAACTGAAACTGAAATCCTTCCTTGGAGAAGTAACAGAAAATATCAATATTCTACAGAAAGTAAATTACCATCATAAGCAATCCATTAATTTTGAAGGTCTTCACAGTTCAGTGTATTTATGTGTGTGTGTATACACATATGCACACATACATATCCTAAAAAAAGTGGGAATAGATAGGTAGGTAGGTAGACAGAAGACAGACAGATAGATAGATAGACAGATAGATAGATAGTGAGAGAGAGAAGAGAGAAAGAGCACCCTTGTGGTGCAACGGTTAAGTCCTGGACTGCTAACCAAAAGGTTGTTGGTTAGCAACTTGCCAGCGGCTCCAAGGGAGAAAAGACCAGTTGAGCTGCTCCTGTAAAGATAACAGCCTAGGAAACTCTATGGGGCAGTCCTACCTTGTCCTATAGGATTGCTACAGGGCCACTATGAGTTGGAATCTACTGGACAGCATACAACAACGACATATATAAATTAAGGATCTTCAGCTTCTTGTGTAATTTTCCAAAATTTATTTGTCCATTAAAATACTTATGAATGATTTATTATTCCTCCCGTACTGGCCCTTTAACAAGTAGGAAATCTTGAGCAAGTTACTTTATCTTTCTCTCACTCTTTTTTCATATGTAAAAAAGGGATTACAATCAGGAGCCCACATCAAAAGAAAGTTCTAAAGAGTAAGTACATTAACAGAGGCAAAGGACTTAGATAAGTGCCTGGAATACAGTAAGTTTTCAAAAGGTTTAGTTAAATCGCTAAATGTGGAAGTGCTATAGTGTAATGAGATGGATGTACTCCCTTACTTTCAGAATGTAGAGATATAAAAAACAACAGTGGCTATTTATTATTAGAGCTATCTTTGTACTACTAAATATTATTTGGATGTAAACTACATAAAAAGCAAGAAGGCAAATATGAAAACTTATCAAATACTGTTACCTTACAGTTTTGTGTACGGAACTGGTATGAGAGGATGTCCAAACGCAGATCTTAAGTCATAAAGCATCATAATGTGTGATACCAGAAGAAAGCACTGTAGTTTACGGAAAGGAAACTCTGTGTTCCATTGGTATAAAAAAAGAACAATTTTATGGAGGATGCAGAGATGAGTAAGGTTGCAACTTAATTTCTAAACTTGGTCATTGTAGGTCTTCCCAGGACTAAGATCACAGGATTTGAAGTAAATATTCTGAGATGACCACCAGGAATCCCAGAAAGAAAGTTCCAATTAAAACTATGTAGTTGTTGTTGAGTGCCATCGAGTCCATTCAGACTCATAACAACCCTATAGGACAGAGTAGAACTGCCCCATAGGGTTTCCAGTGAGCAGCTGGTGGATTTGAATTGCTGACCTTTTGGTTAGCAGCCTGAGATCTTAACTACTTCGCCACCAGGGCTCTATAGAATATTGTAGGCAACAAAATCATTATTAACAAATACCAGTATTATTCACTTTTTCTCCAGGAAAATTAGGTAAAAATTTATTAGGGTGGGCTCCAAATTGGTAAGATTGATTTAATTGAATATTTTGTTAAATGAGATGGACGCTTTAAACTCATACGCATTGTATATGCTAAATAAATATATTTCCTGGCATAGCGTTAGATGGTTTCCCACATAACTAATGAAATTCTCATTTCCTTTGCCTTTAGTTTGTCCTGAGGGTAGTAAAAGCATTTTGCAAACTGTGCCTAGTTCTTTGTGAAGCAATCTCCTGGCCAGTTTAGAAATATTGAATGTATCCTACCTAGGAAAAAGAATTTTATTTATCTATATGGACCGGGTAATTGTTTTTAATTTTCATTTAAGTGTGGTAGTACGTACTTAATTGTGAAATGGGCATGCGCCCTGGTGCTCAGAGGCTCTCTCAAACCACAAGGTAACAAGTCTCAGGAAAACAATGAGAGAGATTACATTCTAAAGTGTTGGATCAAATGAACACATGTTCATTCCCTTCTTATCTGGAGGTGGCATTCAGATGCCTAACTGCGGATATATCATTTTTTCACAGACAAGACATTTGGCTCATTACTCAGCTGCTTACTTGGGAAGGCTGTTAAGTTGGCAGCTATAACCACTTTCCATTATCAGAAATGAATAAAATTGCAAGTTCCAGGATGATACTTAAAAAAAATAAAACAAAAAAACCTTTTTCTTCTCTCACCATACACACATGGAACATTGGAAGAAAAGAAGTGTTTTCCTTCCCTCTCTAATTAAGCTTTCATGCATCCCTGGCCTCCATTAAGCTAGAAAAACAGAGACCTATGTAATGAGATTACATACGTGAAAGTAATTGGAAACTGCAAAGCATTATACCATTCTAAGCCACAATCACTAAGCAAATATCATAGGTTCTTCCATCATTTCCGATAAGTTATCACTAGCTTTCTCAGCATATAACATACCCTCCTTCTTTTAAATCTCATTACACCTTTAGTCTTGCTAGTCATTCCTTAAAACAAAATGTGCATTTCATACCAGTAAGAATATGTTGAATCTGTTTCATCAGCATGGATATATTCCATCCTTTCTTTGCTTATATGAAATCATTTCATTAAATTGTTTAAAATACTTACTGATCTCCTACTATCTACCAGACATTGTTCTATGTCATGGAATATAGAAACGAACAGGGCAGAAATATTTCTGCTTAGAAAGCTGAGATTTTTGTTTCCCTGGAGGCCAGCAGGCTAATATATGGTGGGCTAAGATGGAGAATGATTACAGACGAATTTGGAACAGCAAGCAAATTCTGCCACATGGAGAACTTTGGAGGCCATTGAAAGCCATATGGATTTCATTTTAAATGCAATGGAAATATATCAGAAGATGATAAGCAACAGAGAAGCAACAGTGGCTTTATTTATGTTTTTATAAGATTATTGTATTTCTCCTTGTTGTTACTTGCCATCGAGTCAGCTCCCACTTATGAAGACCTTATGTGTAACAGATCGAAAGGTTGCCTGGTCCTGCACCATCTTCCTGATCATTGGCATGTCTGAGCCTGTTGTTGGGGCTATTGTGTCTATCCGTCTCATTGAGGATTTAACCATCTCTTGTTTTTGTTGGTCCTCAACTTTACCAACCATGATGTCCTTTTCTAGCAATTAGTCTTTCCTGATGACTTGTTGAAAGTGAATACTTCGGACACTCTTTCCACTAGTACCACCTTTATATTCCGCCAGCAGGGAATACTCTGCTCTGAGCCTCATCATTTTAGAGATCTCCACGTATCAGACGCACACAAAAATGAATGTATTAAAGAAGACATCTATGCCTCTCTCAATTGGAAGGTGAGAATTAGCACTCACAGAGCACAACACATAATTCCAAGTATCTATTCTTGAGACAAACAATGTTTAGACCCCAAGGAAATGTTACACCTTATCTGTTGTCCTAAAAACTAAGGAGGTTTGTTTTAGAATGCCATAATGTTTATGTGTGTACCCATGCCAAAGTAAAAAACAGATGCCACTCCAGTGTGCAAGGAGGATTTGAGGAGCAGCGATACTTAAGATGTAAGACAAGTACGATTACTAAGCAAACCTATTTTCTCAGATAAGATGATAGCAATAGATACTTGCATATTGAAATACCATTTTCCAGTAGTGCCACAGGTTCATTTTCTCACATCTCTTTATCTTCCAATGCATGTGTCTGGGAATACTTACAAATCAATGTACTATTTGTAGTCGTTATACCCGCAGTCAAAGGATATTTTGCAGTTTTGAGTATATCCTGTATTTTTGAATGTGTATAAATGTATATCTAGATCAGGAGGAAGGGTGGCAAACTAGAGCTCATGGTCAAATTCAGTCAACAGTTTGTTTATATTGTTGTTGTTATTGTTGTTAGGCTCCATTGAGTTGGTTCCAACTCATAGTGACCCTATGTACAACAGAATGAAACATTGCTTGGTCCTGAACCATACTCATAATCATTGTTAAGTTTGAGTCCATTGTTGCAGCCACTGTGTCAATCCATCTCATTAAGGGTCTTCCTCGTTTTTGTTGACTCTACTTTACCAAGCATGATTTCTTTCTCCAGGGACTGGTCCCTCCTGATAACTTGTCTCTCCATCTTCGCTTCTAAGGAACATTTTGGATGTACTTCTTCCAAGACAGATTTGTTCGTTCTTCCAGCAGTCCATAGTATATTCAATATTCTTCACCAGTATCACATTTCAAAGACATCTATTCTTCTTTGGTCTTCCTTATTCATTGTCCAGCTTTCACATGCATATGATGTGATTGAAAATGCCATGGCTTGAGTCAAGTGCACCTTAATCCACAAAGTGACATCTTTGCTTTCTAACACTTTAAAGAAGTCTTTTGCAGCAGATTTGCCCAATGCAACACACTGTTCGACGTCTCCACTGCTGTTTCCAAGGGTGTTGACTATGGATCCAAGCGAAATGAAATCCTTGATGACGTCAATCTTTTCTCCTTTTATCATGATGTTGCTTATTGATCCAGTTGTGAAGATTTTTGTTTTCTTTATGTTGACGTGTTATAATTTTATTGGAACACAGTCATTTTATTTGTTTACCTATTGTCTATGCTTGTTTTTGTGCTATAACCGCTGAACTTTATTGTTGCTACTTAGATTCTATGGTTCCCATATCCTAAATATTTATAGAAAAGCATGACAGTAGAATGGAGATGTAATCAGTCAATTAATGTGTCCTATTTTTCATCCCCGGCTATATTCACAGGCTCTTTATTCCTTTTTTCTATTATTTTGAGTACAGGCTAAGAGGCTGGACTAAAAATAACCAAAAGCAAAGTAGCTTGAAAAAGATAGATTTTGTTTTCCTCTTTCACATAACAGCCCAAAGGTAGACAAAGTTTTCATGGAAAGAAGTCATTCCTAACCAACAAAACTGAGTTATGTGCCCCTTCTGTATACTCCCACAGTACTCTATACTTACACTTTGCTTCCTCTAGGGTTCCTTCTATCTTGTTGTTTTGCAGTTCCCAAGGGTATTGTGCTTGACCTTATATTCAAAGCTGGTTCACAATCACATGAACATCTCATCCCTTTAAGAAGTAACATAGAAGGTGTATACATCACTTTTATTCATATTGCATCAATGATAACTTGCTCATGTGACAAACCGTTTAGCTGGAAATCATAGTCTTTATCTGAGTGCCCCTGTGTCTGCTAAAGGTGATGTAGTATCAGGGAGTCCATTATCAAATGTAAAGGGTGGAATACAGAATGGACACAAGTAACAATTTCTGTCATATCCTTTTACTGATATTTCTCTGGTTAGCACATTTCAAGGCACCGTGTCCTTGAGGAATCCATCCCTAACCCAATAAGACTGTGTTATACAACCGTTCTATACATTCTCACAGCCCCCTATTTGTAAATTTTGCTAATACTTGTCATACTATTTATTCTTCAGTATCTTCCTCTATACTCTACCATTTGGTAAGTTCACAAACATTTAGTACAGAATATATGTATGAAGGCATAAATAATTGATGAGTCTCTTTTTTATTTTAGCTGTAGCTCAATAGGTTCCTTGCTCATTCCTTCTCTCTTTTTTTCCTTTAAATGCTCTATTTATTCCCTTTTTCTTCTTCCTGCCCATAATGATTATCTCCCATGAAGTAATATACATTTGAATTTAAATAAATAATAAGTTCTAAAGGTTAGTATCTGTTAATATAAACATGTTGAACATGTTAATATTAAACATGAATACTAATAGTATAATATGGGTTAAAATTAGTTAGAAACAAAGTGAACTTGAGGTGTAAGAAATTATTTCATGGAAGAGGCAGTTAAAATAATTGGAAAGAAGTCAGACAGTAATTTAAGCAAAGAGAACTCTCAAAAGATTAGTATATGAATCAATTAATAGATTTATTTATTTTCTCATTAAGCATTTATTGACTGCCTACCACATGCCAAGTCCTGAGCCTATATAATAGTTACACAGGACCTATTAATTCTCTCTATATATGGTGAACCCACTTTGTAAGATTTAATTAGTGGTTTGTAAAATTAATACAAAAAAATGGGAAGAGATTCAAAACTTGAAATGCTTTCTATTCAAATGAACTTCACGGATCATGTATTATTTCTTATTCCAAAAGATCCCTATCTTTTGCTATCAACAATAAATAAACATTTTCAAATTGTACCAATCATTTTATGCCTCTTGAAGCAACTACAAAGGACACTATTAGCAGGCTTTCAAATATATCCCAGACCAAAACAATAAAAATAAATAGAAGAAAACAATATAATCTTTCTGACATTTTCATGAAAATTGAATGCTCTTCTTCGACAAACACAGAGGAGCAGTTTCATTATTGAATGCCAAAGAACACATATCCATAATACACCAAGAGATTTTGCATGTCATTCAATCACACAGCTGACAATCTTCAAGAAAAACTGCTTTTTGGTGAGATGGAATGCTTTAATGAACTAATTAGTTAGCTTAGGAAGGTGAATCCGTGACATTACTTATAGAATTACCCAGAAAACTACCTATTCTTACTGTTAATTTATAATAAATTATATTGCCTTATGGATCTAACTCTAATATTTGCCTTAAAATGTGGATCTTATTAAATAGCATTTTTTTTCTGCTTGGCAGCATATTGATTTATATAATGTAGTGATTTCACTATGTTCTCTCTGAAATATTTCATTCTGTTTAATGGAGTATAATTAGCTCTACCATCACTGCAGAAATTTCTGGTTTATAGATCATCTCTAATAATGTGTCAAGGTAGAAATAAACTGAGTCCTGATAATCATGTTTGCACAGCTTCTTAGTCTCTTTTTCATACTTAAACATTACAGTACTTTCAAGGGTATGGAGGATAACAAACATTACATTGCTTATTTCCAGCTTTCTGACAATATCACAAAAGACTTGGCACATAAACAGCATTTAGAAAAGAAGGTTGACTAAACCAAATGCTAGCAGTGAAAACAAAAACCAGTTCATGATTCTCCGTAGCCCTGTGTGACATCGCCCTTTGACTTGCTACCGTAAACCAAAACGCGCATTGGGGTCGGTGGTGGGTGTGTCTAAAAACCAGGGAAAACACAACCAAGTACAAAAAGCTAGGGGGCTAGAGGAAGAGGCTAGATTTTTGAGAATTGAGCTGAATAAGAACAGGATGTGTTATACTAGGGAAATTTCTCTGAATGGGGTTGTTCTGCCTGGCACACGTGGATGACAAAGAAAATGTTTGCTGTTTAACTAAGCTACTGGATTAAAGAGACATTGCCTTTAACTCATTACTTGTCCCTCATCCTCCTTGAATTTTTCACCAAAGCAACTATTAATTTTTCTCCTAGTTGGCATTTTCAGTCCTCTTTTCCCTCATACGTGCTGCTTCTCTTGTACTGCAATGACTGTCTTTCTCTTCTCTACCTAATCAAGTCTTACTTAGGGTGTAAGACAAAGATTTTGCAATTTCTATTTAGTAACTCCTCTTCATCAGAGTAGTTGCTACAGGTTCCATAAATTATTCTTCCTGCGTATATATTATACTGTAATATAGTATATAATTTAATAATATGCTAAAATATCCATTATTAGACCTTCCTCCATGTTAGTTATTCATCAATGTATTTGTCATCCTTACTGAATAGTGAGCTTCTTAAGGTCCAGAACATGTTTTGGTTTCCATTGTCTCCTCAGTTTCTAACATAATGCCTGAAATCAGTAGGCACTATTAATGCATGTTAAATTAACAAACAAATCAAAGCTATGAAGCCCTACCAAATTAAAAAAAAAAAAAAATCTATCTCAATGCCTAGAAGATAATGGTGCTGAACTCCAGGCAGACTAGTCGAACAGTACTGACAGAGGGGGTTGAAGCATAAATTTTATAAGCAATAAAAGATCGATTAATAAAAGCCAGACTTCATATGACAGGGTGTGGATCCCCAATTCAGAGAAGAATACGAGGAAAGTTTAGCCACTGTGGTAGGCTCTCTATGAAAGCAAGACCACATCTGAATTATTCACCATTCTGTATACTTATATTGGATCCACTCTAGGCTGTCATAAGTAAGCATTCTGCTCATTATAGTTAAAGTATTAAAATGTGTGCACATCAAAATTATATATTATTATATGTGTTAAATACTGTTAAAGGCAGAGAAAATCTGACACCCATTACTACACACAAAATACATGCTGGCATCAATTGCTTTCTACGTTATTTAAAGAGTAAATGAGAATCTATAACCTAAAACACACACACTTTAGAAAAAAATAGTATTTTTTTAACAACCCAATGACTACTACATTATACGATAAAATTATATACAATCAATTTCTAAATCTAGTGTTAGAAAAAGCAACATTTTAATGAAGGATTAAAGATATTTTAACAAACCCATTCCTAGTGCTTTTGTATTATTTGATGTTTTCAATTTATGCTTCACAAACACTTTCTATTTAATTTTAATCTTAATTCAATCTTGATATTATTTAAAACTCTAACTTGTTTAGGGATTCTTTAGTTAAGTTTATAAGATAGAAAAATCAGTTTCACAGTCACAATACATAAAATAAATATTTATAGATATTATGTGTACATCTTAATCGATTAGCTTGTCCTTGGTACTTTAAATTGTTATAGTGTCTTATTAACAGCTAATTTCATTACTTTTAACAATTCACTCCTGAGGGAAGATGTTATCAATTTCTGCCTAAATAAAATAAATAAACAGAAAACAATATTCCAAGTTAAAGATGAAGTTATGTTTTTACAGAGAAAATAGAGTGGAAAGTAAAGTGTTTATATGTATGATTCATGCAATAAATGCACTTTGTTTCAGTTATTTGAGCAACCTCAGTCTCTTCCTTGAATTATCAGACTAATTCTCTACATTTTACTTAACGGACCAAAGTATAGCTTATGTTCAAGTCACATTATGAGGAAACGTTTGGTTCTACTTTCTGATTGTCAAAATGGTGACAAAATTTCCATGAAATTTGTTAATATTCCCTTCTAATAATTCACATAAAATCACAGACTCTTACCTCAGGGAAAAGTCTGTATAATTTATTGTCTAATTTTTAAATTATTGCTTCAAGAGTTCCACAAAAGGGAAAACTAACTTCTACTGAAATATCAGTAGAAATAGAAAGATCACTAGTCCCTGACAAGGCTCACTCTAACTTTAGACAATTCCAGCTGTTAGAAGTTGTTCTTAACCAAAACCATCTCTCCTGCATTTACCTCCTAACTTTAGTTTCAGATTTGCCTCTTAAGGGCTACATCCAGCATTTTATGCAAATGTACACCTCTAGAGGAAATGTTAAAATTTAATCCTGCCAGATTTGATAGTCAAGCTGGAAGGGAATTCTACCTCAGATAGTTGAAGCAAGGAGATCCAGAAAGACACATCCAAGGAAGGTCTGAAAATGAGCAGAGCCCAGAAGCTAAGTCCTGTACAAAGGACATGACTATTTTGGGGGCTGGATGCAAACTGAAAAGAAGTCTGGAGAAAGCTAGATGTATCTGGAATGATTGCTTCTAATACAGTTGAGTATTGCAGTTAAGTACCCTGACATGTGTGAGGCGTGTGTGGAAGTGTTGAGATTACTGAACTGTATAGAGTCAAAATAAATTATTTCTAGGATTCCTCACTTTCTAAGATGACAATTTCAAGGTAACTCAGTCTCATAACGGCTATGTTGAAATATGCCCCACTTTTTCATCGTCCTGAAACTGTATCATGGGGTACAGACTAACCAGTGCAAAGTGGTATTAGCACTTTAACTGAACAAGACACCTACTACTATAAACAAAGCCTAAAATTATACTAGCTTATTTTGGGGAACTTACTTACTGACCTATGCTGAGCCTAAAATCAATTACTTCCAAAAGTGTGTATTGCTTCTTTTAAGATCCCAAGTGTAAAACCTACTTTTTTTTTTCTGTTAAATTTAATCCTGCCAGATTGGACCCGATATTCAAGACTACAGAGCTTGTTTTAAATTCTGATTCTGTTACCCAACATGCTAACTATCTCTCCTAGCTTTATGTCATCTACAATTTTGATAAGTACATGCATTAACTGACAGAAAGTTCAAAGTGTAATTGCAGTAGCTTCTCATAGCACAGGATTTTCCCCAACACTATTTCCCCTATATTACCTAGGCTTTCTCAATTTTAATGGCTTATTGTGTCTTTTCATTACAATTCTTTTAAGAAATAATTATGTCTCACATAATTAATACTAAAATAATGTGTAAGCTTTTAATCATTACTTCATACAAATAAATATAGCAAGCATTTATACAGTAGTTGTACTGTTATTGTTGTTGTATGCCATTGAGTAAATTCTGACTCATAGTGACCCTATAGGACACGGTAGAACTGCCCCATAAGGTTTCTTAGACTGTAATCTTTATGAGAGCAGACTGCCAGGTCTTTTCTCACTCAGACTGGCTGGTGGGTTTGAACCTCCAACCTCTTGTTTAGCAGCTAAGTCCTTTAACCATTGTATCACCAGGGTTCCTTATATAATATTTACAAGTAATAATTATTTAATCCTTAAAGTGATTCTATGTGGTATGTACACACTATTCTTAATCACATTTTACAAATAAGGAAACCAAGGCATAGAAGAGTTAAGTGAATTGCTCAAGGTCATGGAGCCAAGTAAGTTGCAGAGCTGGATCGGAACCTAGGATGCCTATTTTCAGAGTTCATGCTGATACCACTGCCCTTTACTGACTTGTACATTAACATAATTGTTTAATAAGACAAGTTTAAGGAAGAGCCCCCAAAGTCAGCTTCTAAAATATCTCCACTCTGGATGAAGCAAATTTGCTAATCATCTTTGCTGTTGTTGAGTGCCATCAAGTTGATTCCTACTCATAGCGACCCTATAGGACAGAGAAGAACTGCCCCATAGGATTTCAAAAGAGCAGCTGGTGGATTTGAACTGCTAATCTTTGGGTTAGCAGCAGAACTCTTAACCACTGTTTATTTGACCAATTACAAACTCATTGATCCCATGATCTATACCTTGTCCAAAACTTGTCCACAGTTTTATATGCTTTGCTGAGATACAAGTAGATCCTGATCTAACACACTGATAATTCTCTTAAAATGCAAATTAAGCCAAATTGTTGCTAGAATGTGTTTCCTTATGTGGGAATTTGTACCTTTTTTTTTCACTTATGCTTGCCAGATACCTAGAACATTGATTAGTGCTCAGTAATTACCAGATTTTTATGCAAATAACACTCACCTTCTACGTTTGTTTGCCAACTGTGCCCTTCCCCTCAAAGTATTTTCGTAAATGCAGCTATGCCAATTTTTTTTTAATATGTTGCTGTAAAAAAAAAATTAGCATAGCATGTTTACAAAAATACCTTGCAGGAGGAGGGTACGGTTGGCAAACAAACATAGAAAGTGCACATTATTTGGGTAAAAATATGGTGCTCGATAAATATTTGATGAATTAATTAATTTAACATGATTTTAATTTTCTAATTGCAAACCTGGTGTAGAACCAACACCAACACACACACACACTCCCCTTTTTAGACACTGTGTGTGATACAAAAATGAAAGAGATACAAAATCTACTTACAAAGAATACAGCAGTAAGATGTAGCACAGTGGCTCTCACACTTTGCCTCAGGACCCTTCACATTATTAGATAGTATTGAGGACACCGAAGAACTTTACCTTATGTGCGTTATGTCTATCAATATTTACTCCACTAGAAATTAAACTGAGAAAAATTTCAAACATGCATTAATTAGTTCATTTTTGTATAATAATAATAAACCCATCACAGGTTAACACAAATAACTTATATTTTATAAAACATAACTCCATTTTCCAAAGAAAAAACACATTAATGAATATTGCTAATTTTTACATTTAAAAAAATCTCTTTAATATATACCATAATAAAAGGTAGCTGGATTCTCATATCTGCCTATGTATTCAATCTCTTGCAATATGCTAGTTGGGCTCAAATAAATTAAAAACTATTCTGGCCTTACACAGATGTTAGTTGAAAAAAGGGATGAATAGTTTAATAATGTTATTAATTTTTTTAGATAACCGAGAATATTATTATTTGATACTACACTTAAACACAAGTGATAGTATCTCACATGTTTGTTGCAATGCAGAATCTAAAACAATATACATAAGCTGTTCATATCCTGTCACATTAAAATCCATTTTTTCTACTTTGCACTTTTTTTTTAACACATGCATGCTTGTGGAGTCCCTGAGTGGTGCAAACAATCGACATGCTCAGAGGCTAACTGAAAGTTTGGAGGTTCAAGTCTACCCAGAGGCACCTCAGAAGAAAGGCCTTGCGTCCTACCTCTAAAAAATCAGCCATTGAAAGCCCTATGGAGTACAGTTTTACTCTGACACATATGTGGCTGCCATGAGTCAGAGCTGACTTGATGACAACTTGTATGCTTGTGGAACATAGGTTGGAAAGTATTTGTTCACTGAGTTATGCATTTCTTCAAAATGTTGACATTTTTTGTATAACAAAAAAAGTGTTAGTATTACTATTGGTCTCATCAAATAGTCTTTTTTGACAGTGAGAAGCTGTCAAGCTCACAGTGGCATGTAAAAGTTTTCTAAAATTCAAATCTTTTCTTGAAATCTCTAATTTTATCATTGACAACAAATACTATCGGTTGTCTTTGTTGAAGTGACCAGCTTCCTTCATTTTTGAGAAACAGCCTCTAAATACCCAATGCTGAATAACCATAGTTTGTCCGTTAGTTGTTGCTTTAAGTTAAAAGGGTGTTCCATTGAAACCACGGCTAGTTCAGCTCACAGCTCAAACAATCATACATGTGCCTTTCTCAAGGTGTCTATCATACTTTGATACACAGCAGAAATGTTTTAAGTGGAATTCACGTTTTGTCCCATAAAATGCTTTTTTAAAATAGATGTATATGAAAGTTAATATTTAATAAAAATGATTGTACCTGCATGTTATTTTTTCTGTGACTGTATAGCAGTGAAAAATACAATTACTATTTATAATTTAAAGGTACTGCTAAGGCAGCGGCTGTTTTACCCGACCATTGCTTTGATACCATCAGTGAAAATGTCAACACAGTTGTTATGGGATAAAACATGAGATTCAATAAAGTTATTCAAAACTGAATATTTCAGCACCATTTTTGCTTTTTGCCAAACTTGAACTAAATAATGATCTTCTTCAATGATAGTTTGTGCTTATACCACATGAATACAAGCAAAACAAGTTAGCCACATGTATAGGTTCATCCATTTGTAAAACAGAAATATATTTCTGCAGATGCTATAGGAACTTACTTTTCACATTTGCAGCTATTATCCTTCTTGTTACTGTATTGTTGAAAGTGGCACTGCCGTGATTTTCTTTCATTGCCATTTCATCCAGCAGGCAGCCAACAATGTAAAGTGTTCACAGCTTAATTAGTCACTCAACTATTGAGCACATTTCTTAAGCCAAAGCAATATAACATCCTGTAAGATACTACAGAGGAGTTTATATTTCTAGTTTTAAGAGCCATAACAATCGGTTTTTGGTTTTTAAAGCACACCTAATAAAATTTAAAGTTCTATAAAGGTTTATTAAATGGCTTGGATTTGATAGATACAAAGGTTAAACACCTCCATATTTTTTTTAATCTCCCTTTTCAGCAAAAAGTTTGATTTAGTTTTGCATAGCCAAAAAGGTCACCAAAAACACATGATAAAGCCAGCTTTACAATGAAAGGAAAAACTAATATCAAAGACGCAAAGTCAAAATAAATAAAATGATACAAAAAACAACTTTACACCAATAATGTGAGAACCTAGATAAAATACATGAAGACATAGAAAACTTGAATACAACAAGGAATAGAGAAGGCCTTGAACTTCCCTAATAAAAATTCCCAAGTACAAAGACTTGTATATTCTACCCAAATTTCAAGATACAAATAATTCCTAAACTTTGCAAATTATTACAAAAAATAATAGAAAAAGATAGAAAGGAAATAGTTTTTTAAATCTCATAGCTAACTGAATCCAAAAGCATACATAAAAGCTTAGTCATTATAAACAGGAGGGTTAATTTTGTGAATACCAGGGCAGTTTAACATCAGTCCATCTGTTAATGTAATTTCTCATATTAGTGCACTAATGTGGAAAAAATCACAATAATTTCAACCGATGCCCCCTAAAAAGCATTTGATAAAGTTCAATCCTTTTATATGGGGGGAAAAAAAACCCTCAACTAAAACAGCAATAAAAGACAACATTTTAACTTGATAAAAGAAACTTTTGTATAAGAACAAAATAAGGCAAAAAATGAGAAAGTAGAATTTCATTAAATTTCGGAAAAATGTGAGGAATCAAAAACTTCATGCATTCTCTGGGAATGAAGACCACCAAAGCTATTCTGGACAGCATTCATGCAGTATTAAATTAATAAGGGCTTGCAATTCCCGTATATCTCTAGAAAAATTGTACAGAGGTCCACGAGGAACAACATACAAAGATATTTAGCATGCCTTCATTGTGGTAAGAGGAAGTTGCTGATAATCTATGACTTCCAGTTGCTGTCACATTGATTCCAACTCATGGCAACTCTATGTGTGTCAGAGTAGAATTGTGCTCCATAGTTTTTTTAGAAGTAGATTGCCAGGACTTCCTTCCAAGGTACCTCTGGGTGAACTTGAACCATCAACTTTCAGTTAACAGCTGAGCACATTAACTGTTGCACCACCTAAGGACTCCAACATATAACTAGGTGTTTGTTATTTATTGCTGTGTAACAAACTGACACAAAACAATAATCATTTACTTTTGTCCATGATTCTGTTGAAGTTAGCTCTGAAGCTCTGCTTCATGGAGTGTCATATAGGGTATTCAGGGGCTACATTCAGCTGTGAATTCAACTGAGCCTGGAACGCAAGACAGCCTCACACTCATGTCTCCTCCAAGTGACCTCTCTCCCTGTAGTCTCTTCTCATTCAGTAGGCTAGCCCAAGCTCCTTTATAGGAAGGCTGCCTTCCAGGAGGGTAGAAGTGAAAACAAACAGGCTTCTTAAGGCATAGGCCGGTAACTAGTGTAATATCACTTCCACCACATTCTATTGGCGAAAAACACAAGTACTGCCCATACACGAGGAGAGGAGTACTAAACTCCACTTCTTGCTGAGAGTAGCAGCACACCTGCAAGTGGATGAGAGAAAATGTTGGCAGCCATCTTTGGAGAAAATCTACCATCTATGGAGATAGATAAACAAAATGCAGAGCAGGCACATCATGGATGTAATAAACTAGTTATCTGTAGGGCACAGATGATGATAATAATCTATCTGAAACAATAAGGGTGGATGAAAAGAAATAAGAAACAGAATGAGATACACTGTGTAGTATCAATTATTCAAATTAAGAACATACATACCAAAACAAAAACCAAACTAGTTGCCATCGAGTCAGTTCTGACTCACAGTGACCCTTTAGGATAGAACAGAACTGCCCCATAGTTTTCCAAAGAGCAGCTGGTGGATTCAAACTGCCAACCTTTTGGTTAGCAGCCGAGCTCTTAACCACTGTGGCACCAGGGATCCCACATACATACAGATACAAAAAATGAGAACATACTGTCAAATACAAATTCATGTCTAAAAACATTTTTAAATATGTCTTCAGGAGAGAAAGCAAGGAAAATGTGTATAAGTGTAAGGGCAGAGAGAAAGTAATTAAATAAAATATGAAAGAAACATATTTTATGGAGAGAGATAAATGTAGTGTTACATAAGTGATAAATTCATATTTCAGCACCTCAGCGACCAAAAAGAGAGAAAGAACAAACAACAAAGTAAAAGGAAGAAAGAAAAATAATAAAGATATGAAGTAATCTATCAATTGATTGGTCATTAAGATTGAAATAGAAATATTTGTTGCTGGACTCTATTGTAATTACAGAATGGCCATATCAGCAAAAAATGTTAGAGATCTAATGGAGAATGGTTTTAGTATCTATATTTTTAACTGGAATGACTTGAGAGTATCTTTGGGAAACATCTATATTGTCATTGCAGCCTTAGTTTGATTCTCCAATTTTGAGCGTTGCAAAACAAAAGCAATGAGATTGTGTGTTATATTGTTACTGTCAATTCAGCTTCTCTCCTGAAAGACTCATGTGTGGGTGTGCTAGTGCACTTTTCTCAAGGATGGATGCTGAAATGATTGATGAAAAGATGCCAAATGACATAGGAAAAGGACACAGGTTCCTTAATTTAAGTATAGGATACGTGAACTTAACTACTTCAAGGGGCCTTGGAAATTTCTAAGATAGCCACAGACCTGGTTGCCCATGATACCTCATGATCTGTAGGAAGTTTCTTTCTGCTACATCTCTCTCTCTCTCTCTCAATCTCTCTTCATATGTGATATGCTGCAGTTTGACTTTGGCTAAATTCTTACCTCTCCACTAAGGGAAAATAATGGTAAACACCCCAACATACTCCTAAGTGTTTACTAGGAAAAATAATGGATTGAAGGCTCATTTTCCATGCACTCACTCATCTCTAGAAGACCCAGACTTTGAGCCTGTTGATTTGACTTCCATGAACTTCCCTTATAAATAATTATAGACATCTTTATGTTGTCTGTAGTGCTCCAGATTAAATATTGAATAGTTTACCACTTTGTATCCGTCATTTCACTTTATGTGGACAATGTTCACAAGAAAATGCTCTCGTATACTGCTCTTACTAAATGCTCCTGTAAAAGAACTATAGCATGCAGAGAACGGTGGCAATGATTCTGGACCTTGTAACTGGGAGGGTGCCACAATTTTCAAGTGGTCAAATGGTGGCGTGTATGTATATATACAATAAGTCTTCAAATCTCTCATCGCTCTTTCATAGCTATGTAATAGTAAAACCACTAGACTTGGTGAAATCAGATACATGTCTTAAGCCAAGTCTTTCTACTTACAAGTTATATGTCCTTACATCTATCTATTAAGTCTGTTATAGGTTAAGAAATCTGGGGCCAAAGTTCCTGAGTTTATATCCTGGCTATGGAACTTGCTAGTTATGTGATTTTGGGAAAAGTACTTAAACTCATATTTATCATCAATAAAGTGAGAATAATATGAGGATATACTTTATGTGTTATGAGGGTTAAATAAGTTAATATTTGCAATTCTCTTAAAGCAGTCTTCAACACGTAGTAAGTGCTATGTTAACTATTGCATATATGTAAAAAGGGCATTAAGAGTCATGTCTTGGCTAAATTGCAGACTTTTTATATATATCAAATGTGATTTATAAATAAGTGTGATATAACTTTAAATATTTTAAATAACTACAGGGCTGCAATGTACTATTGTTTGAGTCACTAAAACAACAATGTAAATGAATACATGCTTCTTTCCTCACAAGTACCTCTTAATTAATATTATGTTAATCATACAAATGCAGCAAGCTTTTTATGTAATAGTATTGTCTTTGCGATTACATTTTGGCTTTACGGTTTCCTATGCTCATTTTAATATGTCTTCAAATTTACCTGTTAACCTTGGTAAATTTGCTAATGATTTGGAAATCTGGTACCATTTGTCTTTAGACTTGAATCATCCCCTGGGAATAACTATCCCTGACTGTGGGCTCTCTCTCCTAACTATTCATATTATTATCATCAAATATTATTCCACTAGTTAAATATATTCAGTGAGTTACAAATAAATGAGAAAAATGTGCTTTCTGCTGTCTGGGAGGATCCAGTCTCCTTTCAGATCATTTTATAGGTAATTGGTAAGCATTAGGGGGAAAATTAATACAAACAGTATTATAAAAAGTAATTACTATGAATTTTTTTCCTACAACTATTGCCATATGGTGGTAATACTGATTTAAGTGTGATGTCATTTTCTAGTACTTTTGTGTGTTTTTCTGTGTGTGTGTTTTAACGTTCCTAGTGGGATAAGTAAAAGAAAAAGTACTTAATTGATCAGATGCTAGCATTTACATATGTCAATTTCAAAATTTTTAAGTGAACTTTCCTGAAGGAAGCTTATTTTTATTTTCACTGTGACAATATTCCACACAAATGAACACCGACTACACTATCAGAGTAAATCGCAGGGTTTGCAAAGATGAAATTTAAAGTAGGCCACACCATTAGCAAAATTTGGAGGGGATGGAAAGTTTGTGCCCAAAACTCCATGAAAGACTCTGTGAATATACAAATATATTTTAAAAGGTTTATGCTTTCAGCCTTATTTTTTATCTTTTAATTACTAAGAAGGTGGGGTGTTTTTGTTTGTTTTCTTTTTTTTTGTTTTTAATTTGGGTACAGAAAGACCATATGTCTCTCTCTACAAAGGAGAATGATTCATTAAAAACATTAATTCTGTTCCAAGCTGTAATACAGCAAATTAGACACCATTCTCTACTTAGAGGAAGATTTCACTCAAATTATTAGAGATTTCCTGCAAGGCAAGTAAAAGGAAAGCTCTTATAAATAGCCATCCAGAATGTCATGCTTTTATATTTATATATATATATATATGTACCTACAATTTGGTACCCCACAAGCGGTAATTTCATTCCTATAGATGGAAAATGTACTCTAAAAAATATCTGTTTTCCTTGGCTCAACATCAAGACAAACTTCAAATTCACAAATGCTAAGCAATTTTTTTTTAATATTTTAAAAATTTCTACTAAAAGTTCAATATTTATTTTTTAAAATCTTTACATGAGGGCACTGGGACTAAATGACATGGTCACTTAAATAACCCCCTTATTTATGCCTTTTACATCAAATTATATTTTATGTAAAAAGTTATATGTTTTAAAAGTTATTATTCTATTTTTTATTTTCATATGCATTTCTAAATAAGGATAATTTGAATATTATTTTCTTTTAAACTCATTTTATACACATTGTATTTTGAATAAAATTTTCTATATTTAAAAATTATCTGAATTATTATTTTGCCATGAATTCCTTTTTCCCACCCTTGCTTTTTCATTAAAAACAAAATAAAACAAAGAAATAAAACTATTGTTGTTACAGATGCATACCAATATCTCATATTATAGAAAAAAAAAAATCTAAGCCCAAACTTAAACAGACTGTGAATGCCTAGTAGATTTCTTAATAATATATCCAAATCATCTCACAGCCCACTTAGTGGGTTATATGAAGGAGTAAGTGAACTAGACAGAACCAATTATTTCATGTGCCTGGAGAATAGAACTAAAAGAAATTTTACCATAGTCATCCAATACTAGAAAGACTGTCACATGGAAAAGGCTCTGCTTTTCAAAAATATCCTAAGATAAATTTGCCAAAAGTTAGAAATAGAAAGTGATTGAGTTGAATGAGGGCTGAGGGGCACTACGTAGTACCTCATTGTTAAAAATGTTCACATAAAAGTCAGTTGTCCATCATTTAAGGGTGCTTTAAAGGGAACGGAGGGAGTCCCTGGGTGGTACGTCAGGTTAACACACTCAGCGGCTAAAACTGAAAGGTTGGGGGTTTGAGTCCACTCAAATGTGCCTCAGAAGAAAGGCCTGGCAATCTACTTCTGAAAAATCAGTCATTAAAAACCCTATAAACACAATTCTACTCTGACACATGTGGGGTCTCCATGAATTGGAACTAACTCATCAGCAAATGGTAATTGTAAAGGGCATATCTGCAACAAAAATTAAACTATATGAACCTTTAAAGCAACCTTAAATGATGGACAACTATCTTTCATGTGAACATTTTATGCGTGTAATGAAACATGGACACACATACATACGAAAAAATATATTTTAATTCTGCTTTGAACTATAGCATTTCTAGACACAAACTCTAGGTATGGCATTGTTAGGTCTTTTGCTAAGGGCCTGTGGTCTTTACAAGGTACATGAGGCCACCACAGCATGTACTTTCCATGAAACTACAGGGCTTGATCTGCCTATTTCCCCCCGCAAAAAAAATTACATATTTTTGTATAGCCAATTAAATTCATTTTTACTCTGCCCCTTTACAAAAATATTTGAGGTTTATAAAAACATGCAATACAAGATTGTACAATGACAATGAAAGAAAAGAGGAGTAGGGAAAAGTGGAACATAGGAGTAGATAGTAGCATGAAGCAATAGTTTAGTTTAGAGAAAGTATGCAAAAAGATCTTACATATTAACTTATGATCTTACATAAACTACTAAAGTTAGGCCACAAATGCTACACTGACTTTCCTAGCAAGGGTGAGAAGATGATCAATTGCAAAAGTCACTTTTACAAAATTGCATTTGATTAAAAGAAGTCAAGTTATTTTGATGCTGAGGCATGAGAGAAATACCACTGCCTCACCCCAGGTTTTCCTAAAGGGGGCAGACAGTGAGTGATACGGCAGACGTAGACTCGATAGCAACTATAAAAGAGACACACAATAGCAAGTTTATGTGTAATTACTGAGTTCAATTTTCTGTAAGGAGACATGAGAGGGTGGGATCATGGAGGAGAGCTGCTGACAGTTGAGAAACATTGTTTTGAGGTCCAATAAGTAAATTCTCTGGTGGCTTCATTTAATCCAGGAGTAAAATCATGTATAGTTTGGGACCTAGTTTGAACCTACGCTATGTCCCTAAGTGGGTGTCAAACAGATCTGGCAATTTGAGAGGGACAGTATCATCAAAATCCTATTTGCAGGAGAAAATGAGGAATTTGAAAAAAAAATCTTATTATGATGAAAGACACTGAGAAACATAACTGTTTGGTCTACTAACAAAACTCCATCTACAGGGAGAAGTAACTCTGAATAGAGCATATTGCCTAATGTGTGGAGTATCCCACCTCCCAGCCATGACTAGACATATTCCTGAGGCATAGACATAAACTCTTCTGTTCAGTTGTACGTCTTGGTAGCAAGAAGAGTTGGAAAAGCAATAAAGAAATATTCTGCAATACACAGAAGCAGAGTGTTGTTTTGGAATCTTTACAGCAAAGTGTCACACAAAGGAAGAGGAACTTTTTCGTCACTTGCAAAATCATCAGACGGCTTTATAATCTAAGAAGCTCCATTGCTTTTACTTAGGCAAGAGATGAGCGTTCCAGTAAGGACATAGAAGTGGTACAGGGTTCTGGAGTATTTACTGGAAGGCACTAGTGTATGCGGAGAGAGAGTGGTGCCGGGTGAACACGTGTGTGCAGAAAATCCACAGAAGTGGCCAGCAAGAGCAAGAATAGCTACCAGTTTATTCTCTCTACTGCTGGGCCGCCTTCAGAACAGCTGAGTATGCTAGACACTAGATGGAGCTGATCAGATACCTGACGAGACTTGATTCTAAGTACATGTAAATAGCCCCAAGCCTCCCACCCCAAATCCCATGAAGAAGGCCTCTTAAGGGATCAGGTATGGCAATTGTTGATGTTGGAAAGAGCAAACGCAACATAGATCACACTGGGATATACAGAAACATGGGAGGCTAGTTTACTTTTCAGGAAATATTTTAAAATACTCTTTTACAGGGAAGCATTTAATGAGATTTGAGCAGCAACAAAAGTGGCAGTTATATTGCCTGCAAACAGTATAGGTTGCAGGTCCTCCATGTGCCAATTAACGGCAGAGCTGAGAACGTTAAAACTCAACCAAGTGGAAAATAGGATTGACACACTCATTAAAAGTAAAGCACTTAACCCACACTCTCATCTGAATGAAAGGACAACTTCCCCAAATAGTGACTACAGGCAGAGTGAAGATTTTAACCCCTGTGGGTCTTTCTCTATATACAAACATAGAAACGATTGAAGCCTCAAAGTGGCTATAGCTATGATTTTGGACTTGAAAATATTTGTCCCCTTAGCTCAATCTAAAAAAAAAAAACAAAAAGGGCCACTTCCAATAATGCATCATGAAGCACCTAAATGAATAAGCAATGAGGCAACCTGAAAAGTTCTCCAAAATCACAGTTGAAAATAGTTGACAGCAACTGCTTTAGATAATTAGTGTCTATAAGCCACTCACATTTTAAAATGTATCTAGTAAATATCAGATTTTTAATTTTAGCATAGTTTAGGTCCCCCCCCCCAAGAATTATATACATACCAAGACCAATCATATCTGAGCCTACTTCAGATTTATTATAATAAAACCGTGCCTCTTAGTTCCAAAAAAAAAAAACAAACCTGCCATGAACAGGTCTATTTCAACTACAGCAACCCTATAGGACAGAGTAGAACTGCCGCATAGGGTTTCAAAGGAGTACCTGGTGGATTCAAACCGTCGACCTTTTGGTTAGCAGCTGTAGCTCTTAACCACTACACCACCAGGGTTAGTAGAGGGTATTGTTTATCTAGGGATAGGTGGGGAAAGTGGAGGTACTCAGTACATTCAAAATCATCACAAACTATAAAGCACTAATTGAGAAAAAATGTGGAGGTGGGAAGAACAAAACCCATAATCCTAAATTACACTATTCGAAACGGTCTGATTCACCAAGGGATGTGTCTACCTACCCTGACACTGATAGGCAGGGTCAGGTTCTGGTTAAACATCCTGATGTGTTTGATGAGTTCACAAAACTTAGACCATAGTAAGTTCCTTTCTTCCAATTCAAAAATGGAAGAACAACATAAACGCAAATAATTGTGAGTCAATTCAGATAGATTTCTCATTTATATGGAAAAATATTGGCATCATTTCAAATTTGAGCTTCTGTAATCTCATCAGATTCATATACTACATTTGCTCTTATTTGTCATCTAAGAAGTATAAAGCATTCTTTTATTACTTGAGAAATTAAACTCTTAATGTTCACAAGGAAAGCAAAATTCCCTACAATTTCATACCACGATTACAACCTTCATAAATAGTTTGTAATAACATTCTATTTTGAAATAAGTATGCTTAAAGCCTTCTTGCTTCTCATGCAGAATGTTAGCTAGATAATGACTCACTTTCCATACATCAGTGAGGATCCCGCCATACAGTTAAAATAGGAGATAAATGAAAGTCTCCTTTCCACCATGTGTCCCACTGGAACCTGGCATTTTAGACTCAGTAGTTTTTTGTTTTTTATTTTACTTATAAAGGGATACATCAGTTTAATACAAAAATAAAGGATCGTATTAGTAAAGCCAATGTGAGTTCAAAAAATCAAGGGGACATAGTATAATGGTTTTCTAATATGTCAGTTTGGCTAGGCTATCAAAAAAAAAAAAAATTGTCATACAGTTAACTCTGTATGTCAGAGTAGAACTGTGCTCCATAGGATTTTCAAGGCAGTGACATTTCAGAAGCAGATCACAAAGCCTGATTTCTGAGGCACCTCTGCATGCGTTTGAACCACCAACTTCTCAGCAAATTGTCAAGTGTTTAACCATTTGTGCCACCCAGGGATTGCTATATATCTATTTAAATGCAGGAATAGCTTTATTAAGTCACAGAACTGTTACACTTTTTCTTTAAACAGCTCTGTGGAATACTCAAACATTTTTAAATGACTCAGGAAACAACTAGCACATCATTAGTAAAAGCATATTTCACTTTCACAGTTTTCTCTGTCCCCACTCCCATGATCAGCTACAGATATTCATTTAATTTCTTGTTTAGTATACATTTTTTTCACAGCAATTTGTCAAGGATTTTCTTGTGAAAACATATTTTTAACAATTTTGTATATATATATATAAAGAGGGAAAGATAGAGGTAGAGATATACATATATACATAAATACATATATACAAAAACAAACAAACAAACCCATTGCCATCCAGTCCACTCCAATTCATAGCAACCCAATGTATCTCCTACTAATTCTGCTTCTCTGGTTGAACCTTGACAGATACGTAGAATATATAAAAACGGTGATGTTAAATCTGCTCTTATCATCTATTCTAAAACCAACCAAGGACCTCTAAAAAAATATATTAGATTTAGGGTCTGCTTTTTTTGTTGGGTGGAAGATGGGTGGGTTAGTTTATTTTAAGTTGACTTTTGATAAATTTCTATGGGACTCCTTTTAACCTATTCAAGAACTTCGAGACAACCTAAAACTGTTCTCCTGACCCATAACTCAAAGTATGAGACCTAATTTTGTTCAATCAGGATGCATTTAAAGTCCATTATAGATGGTTGAAAATCTTAGTTTGTATGATAAAAAGTTAAACCATTATATAGTCTGTAAATATTAAAACAATGATCAGAATTTTAAAAAGTAATTTTTTTCCCATTTGTCAGATTCAGTGCAAGGTATTTATGATTATGATTATTATTGAAGATTCCAAAATAATACATATTTATTATAAAATATTATATGTAGTTATGAATTCTCAAAAGTGAATGACAAAATCAGATACTATTTTTTCACTTGGCAATTTAGCAAAATTGTTAAGTATTAGGTAATATTTTATATCAGTGAGAGTAATAGAGACATAAGAACTCTCATAGAAAGCTAGTGAAAGGAAGTCAAAGTGGCCATTTTGCAGGGGGGAATTGACATAAAGTTTCAAAAGAGTACTCACTTTATAATATAAAGAATTATACTATATTATAAAGAATGCATTTTGGGCTTTTATTCTAAGAAAAACAAACATAGGCAAGGAGGCACAGAAAAAGCTGTTTACTGCAGCATTGTATGTAATAGTTTAAAAAATAGCAACAATATAAATGCCTATCTTATAGGGCTGGTTTAACAGTATTATCATAATACACATTGCCATAAATCAGTTACAGAGCATAAAGTATTACTTCTGTAATGAAATTCTAAATGTTTGTAAGGAACTGAAAATCCTCCCCCGGAAATTTCATGCCTCTCTTAAAACTAATATAGCAGTTTGATATTAGTCTTCTAATTTTTACCTTACTCTACATTTACACTAACATTTAGGAGGTGTAGTAGCAATACCAGTAGAAGTAACAGTGATTTAATTTTAAAATCTGAATGAGATTATTTTATATTGTCCAATAAAACATCCTTTTCACCCAATATGTTTTGCACAATTTTCATGTAAATACACCCACACAACATATTTTGTCATATAGATTCATGTCACTTTTGATAAGAATTTAGATTGTTCTTAACTTCTTAGCATAACAAACAAGTATACTTTTTTATAGATATGTCTGTAAATACTTGTTGGATTGTCTTTGTTGTGACATTGTTATTTCCTTGCCCACTGCAAGTAAGAATGTAATCTCATGGATACCCCATCCCTCAACATCATTCTATCAGAGAAACCAGCACATACACATTTTGAGATTTTAAAACAGGTTGTAATTGTTCTGTCAAATGTCATATACCTAGGACCTAGGGTGAAATGGAATACACTAAGGATGAAGTATAAAAGTGACAGTATTTGCCTGTCTATAGTTTTCTACCCTCCACATGTCTATCAGTTTGTTATACCGTGGGGGCTTGCGTGTTGCTGTGATGCTAGAAGCTATGCCACTGGTATTCAGATACCATCAGGATCACCGATGGCGGACAGGTTTTAGCTGAGCTTCCAGACTAAGACAGACTAGGAAGAAGGACCCAGCAGTCTACTTCTGAAAAGAATTAGCCAGTGAAAACCTTATGAATAGCAGCAGAACATTGTCTGATACAGTGCCAGAAGATGAGCCCCCCCCAGGTCTGAAGGCACTCAAAAGATGGCTGGGAAGAGCGGCCTCCTCACAGTAGAGTCGACATTAATGACGTGGATGGAGTCAAGCTTTCAGGACCTTCATTTGCCAATGTGGAATGACTCAAAATGAGCAGAAAGAGCTGAAAACATCCATTAATAATCTGAACGTGGAATGTATGAAGTATGAATCTAGGAAAATTGGAAATCGTCAAAAATGTTATAGAACACACAAACATCAATATCCCAGGCACTAGTGAGCCGAAATGGACTGGTATTGGCCATTTTGAATTCAACAGTCATATGGTCTACTATGCTAGGAATGACAACAAATAATCTGAGAAACCGGACTATATGAAGAATGGGGCATCAGGATTGGAGGAAGACTTTTAACAACCCGTGTTATGCAGATTGCACAACCTTGCTTCCTGAAAGTGAAGAGGACTTGAAGCACTTATTGATGAAGATCAAAGACCCCAGCCTTCAGTATGGATTACACCTCAACATAAGGAAAACAAAAGTCCTCACAACTGGACCAATAAGCAACATCATGAAAGATGGAGAAAAGATTGAAGTTGTCAAGGATTTCATTTTACTTGGATCCACAATCAACACCCACGGAAGCAGCAGTCAAGAAATAGAAAGACGCATCGCATTGGGCAAATCTGCTGCAAAAGACCTCTTTGAAGTGTTGAAAAGCAAAGATGTCACCTTGTAGACTAAGTGGGGCCTGACCCAAGCCATGGTATTTTCAATCGCATCATATGCATGTGAAAGCTGGACAATGAATAAGGAAGACAGAAGAATTGACGCCCTTGAACTGTGGTGCTGGAGAAGAACATTGACTATACCATGGACTGCCAAAAGAACGAGCAAGTCTGTCTTGGAAGAAGTACAACCAGAATGCTCCTTAGAAGCAAGGATGGTGAGACTATGTCTTACATGCTTTGAGCATGTTTTCAGGTGGGATCAGTCCCTGGAGAAAGACATCATACTTGGTAAAGTACAGGGTCAGCAAAAATGAAGAAGACCTTCAATGAGATGGATTGAGACAGTGGCCTCAACAATGAGCCCAAGCTTAACAACGATTGTGAGGCTAGCGCAGGACCGGACAGTGTTTTGTTCTGTGGTACATAGGGTCACTATGAGTTGAAACCGACTCAGTGGCACCTAACAACAACAAAATAGTTTTCTACTCTGGGTTTGACACTTGTTACTAAGTAAGAGTTCACCAATTTACATGACCTAGTCAGTTACTTATGCAAAACTAAGTAAAATATGTATAGGAAATAACTTGCAATTTAAGCAAGATCAGTAGGGCAATGTCTTGAAAGCCTATAGTATAAAGAGTAAGTGGTGCTAATTCTCAGATAACTTTATCCAGGGCATGATTAGCTTCATTAGTTTTTCATGAACAAAAAAATGAGTAATACTTTGTAATTTTGGCTATGTAAAGGAGAAAGGGAGAGCAGGAGGGGGAGAGACAAAAGGAGAGAAAATGATATGCCTGGGACTCCTTTATAAACCACCTCAAGGGAGATAGATAATTATTATTATTCATAATAATGGTGTTGATAATGTTGTTCTATTTAAACTATCAAAGTACTTTCCAATATGTCTTACTCTTCTTCACTACAATTCCAGGTGCGTATACTCCAAAAACAGAGACACAAATAATTTAATATTGGGTAAAAACTGAAAAAAAAAAAAAAAAAAAATCCATGCAATTTTTCTAGCAATTCCAAATTGGTTTACTTTAAGTCACATTAATTTGAATAAATGTACTATTCAACTTTTCAGGGCTCAATAAATGGGTAAAAATTGAGTTCCCATAATTAACACATATCTGAAATAAATTATTGGATAGTGCTAAAATGCATTGTACACAAACAAAATGAACTTTAACAAAAGATGAATAACAAACATCCAATTAGAAAGACATTAAAGTAATGTAATAATTGTGCGACAGTACATCAAGAAGAAGAGTAATTTCTGTTTTGGTACTACAGGCTATTAAGGCACGTATGTTTATGAAAATTTCATTTCTTCTGATGAAGGCTTTAATTGTACTCATTTAAAAAGCTAGACTAGAGGATTTCACATTTTCTATGAAGAGAAGAAATATGAACCTTTTTGTGGGAAGGTGGATTTGAACTAATTTTGAAATAAACACTGACAAATGTGATTTGAAATTAAATAATTGTTTTCACCATATTAAAGAAGTCACAATTAATATTAGATTATTTGGGTTCTGAATGTCAGCTAACTCTCAATTTATTGTAAGCCTACTGTTGAGAGATAATGCAAGAATGATAGTTTTGCATCAGTGTTGCTTCTCTGTATCATTTAACAACATGTTAACAACACATATGCAGTTGCTTTTAGTAGTTACCTCCTTTGAAACACGTTGCCATGGGAAAAAATACTGAAGCATTTAATCATATGTTAACAAGGTAGCTTTCGTCATGAATAGAACTGTAATTTATTTGCTTGAAGACAACTCAATGAGATAAGTCTTTTACTGGCCTTGTTTTCTAGAGATATTATATTGCAAAAAATCACATTCACAAGAGAGGTAAAGGCTGGATTTGCTTTTAAGGACTTTGCTTAGAAAAAGGATAAATATTCAGTGACAACACACATAAAAAATTAATTAGTATTCAACCTATTTTTAACTTAAACATCCAAACTGAGTCCTCACTACCACCAAAGCAATTACACCAATTGTGTAAATTAGCTAGACCCAAAAGCTCTGGGATTAATAGAAATCAGAATTTATAATTTAAAAAATTGTGATTTTGTACAGTTTATCCCTTTACTCGCTTCCCTTTAATGATGCTCATGTCAATGAAAAGAGTTACTTTCATCATTTATCTATTTAAAATATTTTTTATTTTACTGATTATGAAAATGAATATGTGTTTGTTATACAAAGCTTAAAAGATATAGAAAAAGTACAAAGAATAAAAATAAACAACTAATTTCACCAACAAGAAAAAATTCAGTTAAAATTGTCATTCACACACTCATACATACACACACAAAATGACAGAGTTTTCTAGCCTATTCTCTCAATCTGCACAAAAAGATAAAGTACCTGACTGTCATGGATTGAATTGTGTCCCTTAAAAATATCTGTCAGCGTGGCTAGGTCATGATTCCCAGTACTGTATGATTGTGCAATTTGATGTGATTTCTTATGTGTTGTAAATCCTATCACTATGATAAGGTTATATGTGATCTCCTTAGGTATTATAAACTCTATCACTATGATGAGGTTATACTGAAGACGTCTGCAAGATTGGATAGTGTCTTAAGCCAATCTCTTTTGAGATATAAAAGAGAGAAGTGAGCAGAGACACATGGGAATCTCACACCACCAAGAAAGCAGTGCCGGGAGCAGAGCATATCCTTTGGACCTGAGGTTCCTGTGCAGAGAAGCTCCCAGACCAAGGGAAGATTGATGACACGGACCCTCCTCCAGAGCCGACAGACAAAGCGATCCCTTGGAGCTGACGCCCTAAATTTGGACTTGTAGCCTACTGGACTGCGAGAGAATAAACTTCTCTTCGTTAAAGCCATCCACTTGTGGTATTTCTGTTATAGCAGCAATTGATGACTAAGACACTGACAGTGCCTAAGTGTTTATTAAATTGATGAAGTTATCTGATTTAAAACATGGGTGTTTCAGGCACTTACATCCTATTTCCTGTATGATTAATTTACCAAATGTATTTGGAAGCACAGAAAATGTTTGCAAGAAACCTTAGAGGTCATATAATATTATGCCTTCACTTTACAGGCCATAGGAATTAGTAAATTTCTCTAGCCAATGCAGTTAATTTATAGTGGAACCCCGAGTATATATGCAGCTCTCCTTATTCCAAATCCAATTGTTTTTAAAATATTATTTTAAAAGATACTTACTCTGATTATTTTCACAAAGGATTGTTGCTATAAATGTTTTTTTCTGACAATCTAACTAGGAAATTGACAATTCTAGACATGAGAATAGATGCCTTTGAATTACGGTGTTGGCAAAGAGTATTGAATATACCATGGGCTGCCAAAAGAATGAAAAAATCTGTCTTGCAAAAAGTACAGCCAGAATGCTCTTTGGAAACAAGGATGGCAAGACTTTGTCTCACATACTTTGGATGTGTTATCAGGAGGGAGCAGTCCCTGGAGAAGGACATCATGCTTGGTAAAGTAGAGGGTCAGTGAAAAAGAGAAAGACACTCAGTGAGATGGATTGACACAGTGCCTGCAACCATGGGCTCAAGCATAACAACAATTGTGAGGATGGTGCAGGACTGGACAGTTTTGTTCTTTTGTACATAGGGTTGCTATGAGTCTGAACCGACTCGAGGGTACCTAACAACAACAACAGACATGAGAAAAAAGAATTTTCTGTCAGACTCTCTCCCATAGTTTCTCTAGTTAGTTTTTGAGTGGCAACACCATATTGACAAGATCTATTTGACTGTTTCAGTAAAATCACTTTCAGGGCCCGATAGAATAGCACTTGTACCCAGTATGTGTATTACGGCATTCTTTTCAGTCCAGATTATTTATTAAACTAGAACAGGGATATCCTTGCTATTGCCAAAGATAATCAGACAACACAACCAAAATTTTTCAACCAAGTGTCCTAACAAGGCAGCAGCAAAAAAAAAAATAACATTTGCTGATAGACCACATCAAAAAAAAAAAAAAAGAAGCAAAAAGCTAACATGTCTAAAACCAGCAAACAGCAACAGAATGCGTAAGAATGTAAAATGCTTAGCTATTAACAATTGCACAGACACCCACATGCAAAAATGGAAAGTGATAGACTAGGAAGCAAAAACTTGTGAATAATTTTTTTTTAAGTTGTACCATGTGCAGAATGTCTCTATGATGAAAATAGTGAAGTATTTACATTTTAACTTTTCGAGTGAACTTAATAATCTCAATTGTGCTATAGATATTTTGATCCAAAGTGTCAATAAATAAGGTTTTAGTTATGTGATTTTGTACGAAGAAGAGAAAATGTAGTGATTTGCCTAAATACACACGACAGTTTTCTAGTTTCTGGTTCTATTTAGCAACATTCTACTCCACTGGATTTTAAAGATTGCACTTGTTATTAAAGTACTTAATTATTACAGAAAATCTAACCACTAGCCTTATAGTTTCCCACAATTTTTTAGTTGATAATCTTAAACAAACAAAAGCACATAGAAAGTTTGAAGACTGGAATCAAGATCTGTTTAACTTACAATGTCCTGTACACAGTATTAAAACCAAAACAAAACATTGTCTTTGTGTGATTTTGACTCATAGCAACCCTATAGGACAGAGTATAGCTGCCCCATAGGGTTTCCAAGGAGGGGCTGGTGAATTCAAACTGCCCATCTTTTAGTTAGCTGCCCAGCTCTTAACCACTGTGCCACCAGGGCACCAATAGTATGCAGTAAATATATAAATGTTGACTGACTGAATAAGTAAATTAAAACTTTCTTAATGAGTATTTTGTGTTTCTAAAACTATGCTGCCTCTTGAAGTTCAAGGTGCTCATTTGACTGTTATGTTTCGTGAAGCATTAAACATTGTGTTTCTAACCTGAACTATACAAATAGCCTAAATAAAAGGGATCTTTAAATATTTTTCTCTCCAGCTTAAGTTTATTTTCTTTAGAATTTTGGTATTTCAAAAGTTTGTGCTTTCAAATTATACCCTTCTCATTGTTTCCTTTCTTTTCCTAAATTTAAAGTTATTCAACCTAGAGATTCTCTTCCTTCCTTCCTTTCTTCCTTCCTACCTCTCTTCTCTGCTTTCTTCTTTTCTTCCTTTTTTTTTTTTTTTTTTGACAGATGACACGCTTCAGAGTCTCTAAACCTGTTACCACAAATCATGGATCGGAGCAACCTGCTGCAAAAGCCAATACTAAGGCAGCGGATAAGGTGAGCAGCAAGAGGGTTTTATTGTATATCAGTATACAGGAGATAGAGGGGAATGAGCTCCTTCAAAAGACCTGTATCCCGGACTGGAGACTGGTTGAAAGTTTTATATGGACAGGACTATATTTTTTCTTCGCCGTGGTCACGTTTCTCACGTCTCATATGAGTTAACCTCTTACTTGCAATCCTTGAAGATTTTCTAGTGCTGTTAGTCACGATTATCACATCACAGATAAGTTAATCCTAGATGTTAAGGTTTATCAATTTGTTCTGCCACCCTCCAAGGACAAAATTTAGTTAATCTTACTGGAATAGAAGGAGGGAGAAAGAAGAAAAAAAGATCATGAGAGAAAGCGGGGGCTAGTAATGGTGGGAATCAATTATTCAGCAATGATGGTAATTGAGCTTATGCAGCCTGTTCCAAGCCCAGCTAAATGAAATTGACAAGAATAACTAGAAGAAAGGGCAAAATGATGCTCTAGGCAGAAGCACCACACCATCCCTCCACAGCAAAGATCCGAAAAACTAAGCAGAACAGAGAATACAACAATCCTGAAACCCTAAAACATCAAATGAAGAGATAAAGAACTCAGCCAAGCACCAAATGGAGTGAAAAAACTGACAGAGAAAAGAGAGCGAGGAGAGATTCATGCAGAGGTCCCCTACCAGCTAACACAGCGCGGATCCGCCATCTTGGACTCCTATCCGAGAGCAGCAAATGGGGTACGAGAAAGCAGCCTCACAGAGCTTCCAGCGGGTGACAAAACAACCGGTAACTGGCGATATACGCTTTCCCGCCTCCCACCCTTCTTCACCCTGACTCGGCCTCCTCTGCTTCCCGCGGCCACAGTCTCTTGACAGGGAAACAGCGGCTGCTAGGATTCCACACACCCGAACGGGTGGCTTTCTGAGTGCCTTTTGTTGGCTGCTGGTGTTGCTTTTTTTCCGCTTCTTTTTATTTCTTTCTTGCCTCTCCCCACCTCCCCTTCCTTTTGCTCGAGTACCTCGCTCCGTGCGCCATCTTTGCTTCTTCCTGAGGGGCTGAAGAACTCTGGTAATTTGTGATATACGCTTTCCCAATCTCTACCCTTCTTCACCCACACTCGGCCCCCTCTGCTTCCCACGGACAAAGTCTCTTGTCCAGAAACACCAGCCCACACTAGCTGGCTCTCTGAGTGCCATTTGTTGGCTGCTAGTGTTGCTTTTTTTTTTCTGCTTCTTTTGATTTCTTACTTGCCTCTCGCCACCTCCCCCTCCCTTCGCTCAAGGACCTGGCTCCGTGCGCCATCTTTGCTTCTTCCTAAGAGGCTGCGGAGCTCCGTTCGAGTGTGGAGCTGCTTCCCGGTTTGGGCTGCTGCGCTGGTGGGATCCCGGGGCTTTTGTTCATTTGTTTGTTTTGAATTGTTTGTTTTCTTTTCCTTTTCTTCAGTTGGGAGCCCTTTCTGGCCAGGCTGAGCTGCGTGGCAGGGAGACTCCCCTTCAGCTTCCACAGACGTGCAGAGGGATCCCTGAGAGCATTTCTTTTTAATTTTTTTTTTCTTCTTCTTTTTTTCTGTTTCTTTGGGGGCCTTTCTTGTTGTTTTTTTTCTTTTTTAATTTGTTTTGTTTTCTTTTTCCTCTTTTTTCCTTTTTGTCTTTCTTCATTGCTCAGTTTCTCGTCTCTCTATATCTTCCTTCTCTTTCTGTCCCTGAATACCTGGCATTGTATACCTCTACACCTTCTAGCCAGGCTGTACTGCAACACCTGAGAGCAACTTTCCCAGACCTCATAGCTGCACCAGTGGGATCCCTGGGAAATTTGCAGTTCTTTAAACTTTCTGATACTTATTTATTCATTCTTTTCTTTTCTTCCTCCTCCCCTTTCTGTTTTTCTCCATTTCATGGTCTCTCATCTCTCCACTCCAATGGCAAGATCCCCTAGCATTATTTTTTGTTTGTTTGTATGTTTTTGGCTCTTGTTCCTCTCTCCTCTCTCCCATATCCATCTTAGCTCCACACATAACAATCGCCCCGCTGCATCCTGCCTAACTGCACCGTGTGCTTGACATCACACCACTAAGCAGCAAAGGCACAGCCTACTGGAACCT
>NW_004444003.1:8704056-8706381 GCF_000243295.1 Trichechus manatus latirostris
AAAGCACTAGAAAATGACAGCAACAATCTATTAATAATTCCACTGAATGTAAATGGACTCAATGCACCCATAAAGAGATGGAGAGTGACAGAATGGATAAGAAGACAGGATCCATCAATATGCTGTCTACAGGAGACACACCTAAGAAACAAAGATGTGAATTTATTAAAAGTCAAAGGTTGGGGCCTTTGGCAGGGTACTCCGCCGAATTGCTGGGAGCTGGCGCCAGAAACAGGGAGGCCTGGCCTCACACCCCGCCAGCCTTTTGCTGAGTTCCCATCCTAGACTGGCCCGAACCACATATCTTCAGCCCAGATTTCGAAACACAGTCTCAGACTCCTAATTCCTACAGTTCATGTTGATGCCTAAAGCCCAGCTGATTTCTCTTCATTTCTGCAAAGTTACTGTGGCATGGCAGGCCAAGGCTTCCTTCCACAGATATGCAGAGCAGGCACTGGCTTCCAGAAAATTCAAGAACCTCCAAAGAACCTTGAAGAATTCTTAAAGTCTCAAAACTGGTTTCTTCTGGACAATTGAAAAGACACAAGAATTTTATAAAGAAGTACCATAAGAAAAAGAAGATTATGCTTTCAGATGATATGGAGACAAAGAAGAGTATAGAGGAAAAAAATTTTAAAATCTGGAAGACACATTTTCTCTCAGAAGCCTCTGTTGCTCTTTTGCATGATTCCTTTAGGTGGTGGTTTCTCTACAAATTTAAGCCTAACAGATAAAATCAAGATTTCTCGTTTGATAGAATTTCAGAAAGTTATGTGGCGCTTTTCATGAACATACCACTAAGTCGAAAAGATGCATTCTTACAGCTCAACGTAACAAGTTTATGCAGTGTCTGAGGACTCAGTACCTGTTATAGGTGTATCCTGATTGTTTGGCACAAGCTATTTATGCGACATTTCAGGAAGCATTTCCAGAATCCAGTAACCTCTTTAATGATGGATTTAAAGAAGATCTAGGGAATAACATTTTTCTTTGGTTGTCAGGTTTAAAACCTCAAAAAGGCTTTTGGACCCACTGGAAACTGAAAGGACTCACCACAACAACCATACATGGTAGCAAGAAAACACTGAAAAATCTATAAAGGAAATGATTGCAAGCAGTCAAGAATGCATAATGGCTATGCACCTGTGATATATGTTTTAAAAATAGATGTTAAACTTGAGTTTGAATGAAAAATGTCATTCAATCAACCTGTGTTTCTCAAAGAAAGTGAAGAAAATAATTCAAAATTTGTGGAAATACAACCATCACAAACTACTTCCATAGTTTCAGAAGATCCCCTTCAAAACTTATGCTTAGCATCTCAAGAAGTTCTTCAAAAAGCTCAGCAAAGTGGGAGATCAAAATGTCTCAAGTGTGGTGGTTCAAGAATGTTCTACCGCTATACATGTTACGTCCCAGTTGAAAATGTGCCTACTGAATAGATTCCAGTTGAAAAGCTTCCATTGAAGATTGACATCATTAAACATCCAAATGAAACAGATGCGAAAAGTACTGCTATACATGCAAAACTCTTAGCACCTGAATTTGTAGATATTTACACGTATCCTTGTATTCCAGAATATGAAGAAAAAGACCATGAAGTTACACGTGTTTTTCCTGGACCTAAGTCTTTCTCAGTAAAAGATATTTCTTCCCATCTGCAAAAAAGGATTCAAAATACCGTTAGAGGCAAAAATGATGACCCTGAAAACCATCCTTTAAACGCAAGAAAACTGAAGGACAGGAGGGTTGTGATTTGAATGACAGCAAGTGGAAAAGCACAACACTGAAAAAAGTTATATTTATAGATAATACCTGGAACCAAACAAACAAAATATTCACTGATGAGCAACTTCAAGGGTTGTTACAAGTTGAGTTGAAATCAAGAAAAACTTTCTTCTGGCGCCATCAAAAAGGAAAGCCAGATACCTTCCTTTCCACAAATGAAGCCATTTACTATTTTCTAGTAGACCACCATACTGATATATTGAAAGAGAAATACATAGGACACTATGACAATCTTCTATTTTTCTATTCTTTTACGTACCAGTTGATAAAGAATGCCAAATGCTCTGGAGACAAGGAAACAAGAAAACTTATCCATTAATTTTTCAAGAGATATTTCTGTCATTTTATTTTCCTAAAATTAATAAACTCTTAACTGTGAAAAAAAAAGTCAAAGGTTGGAAAAAAATATATCAAGCTAACAACTACCAAAGAAGAGGAGTAGTGGCAATTCTAATCTTAGATAAAATAGACTTTAAAACAAAATCTACCATAAAAGACAAAGAAGGACACTATATAATGATTAAGGGGATGATCCAT
>NW_004444003.1:8710505-8758163 GCF_000243295.1 Trichechus manatus latirostris
GAGAAGTTAGAGGGTTGATATGTTGTGGGGTTGTTAACCAATGTCATAAAACAACATGTGTACTTCTGTTTCATGAGAAACTATTTGTTCTGTAAGCCTTAACCTGTAGTACAATTTAAAAAAAAAGAATAACTGAAAAAAAAACATTTTTTCAACTTAAGATTTCCTGACTTGGCTATACATTCAAGGTCTGCAATACCTACAAATCAGACAACAGTGCCCTCTAATGACATTTTTTAAAACTATTGTACTACACTTTTGGTTTGTCAGGATGTTAATTCCTTTTCATTTCGGAACTCTATCATCAAAAAATGAAAAGCTTTAAAGATACCTTAACTTCTAAAAAAAAAACACTTTATTAGCCAATCTTTACAAAATATCCCATATATATATTGTCAGGTTTATATTTTTTTGTTTTATTTGTTTTGTATTTTTTCTGGTACTTGGAAATCACCAGGTCTAATACATTCAGTAAAGACACTTAGTAATAATATTGTGAATTGGAACCAGCCTCATAATGGTTAAACGTATTTATTTCTTTATTAAAATGCATACGTAAATTAACATGATCAGGTGAATTTTAAGTTTTCTATCTTCAAGATTTCATAAATATCATATTACTAAGTGTATTTAGAAGACATAGCTATTAACTTCTTTGTTGCATATAAGTTTTTCTTGGTTACACAAATCTATAATTTATCTGAAGTTTGCTTTGTGTTGACAAAACTATCATCTACCACTATTTTAAAAACAATCATTCTTTTAAAGTGTTTGGACATTACAAGATTATATAATGCATAACGGAGAAAAGAATGGTCTGTTTAAAGGCAAGTATTTTTGTGGAAGCCTAAAATTTTTTAAAACATATGTATCTCTAATCTCTCAGTAATTAGGGATTTCAAAGTTTTCTTACAAAATTCACAAAGACAGAGTTTCAGAAAATGAAATACTAAATAATAATGAGAATTAAATATCTGAATGGGGTAAAGACAGTAAGTGTAGATATAAAGATAAAATAGAATTATGAAATATATTTGAGCCTATTAAATAAATCTAAGAAGGGACAATAATACAAATTTTAAAAAAAGAAATAAATACCCAAAGCGATATCAACTCTTTAATTTGGTTGTGATGGAAGCAGATAGTGAGAATTAAAAAAGGTCCTAGCAAAAAAAGATAGAAATTTACAAAGAGGGAATTCACTCCACATGTGTATAAGCTGTAACACATCTTGGAAAGAAAAATTTAAACATTTCATTCTTACTGACAGATTTTGAATTACTTGTAAACTCTGAGGAAAAAGATCTTTGTGTCATGATGGACAAATCAATAAAAATATTTCTTCAATATCCTTCCCATTTCAAATCTCATCATAGGCCCAAGATGTTCTTTTTCTGTGCCTCTAAAACTTTTTGTGGTTTTTTTTTTTTTTGCTTTTGGTTTAAGATTAGTTGCTCTCTGGTGAGAAATGCAGACTATGTTGATTCATTTGCTCCCTTTAAATAATATCACTGATAGATGGTTAAAGCCTACTTACCCAGAGGTCAGTTTTCTCTCAACCTAATCTGTGGAAGAAAACCTTAGGAGTACCGGGGAAGCACAAACTGTGAAGTGCTCAGCTACCAACCAGAAGGTTGGTGGTTCAAATCTTCCCAGATGCGCTTCAGAAGAAAGACCTGGTGATTGGTTTCTGAAAAGTCATAGTCATGAAAACTCTATGGAAAACCCTTATACTATGAAGAACATGGGGTTGCCATGAGTCGAAATTGACTCAATGACAACTGGTTGGTTAATGTGTGGTAGAAAGTCTCAGGCCTAAAAATAAGCAAACATATCCTCTACTATTAAGTAGTTGTTCTTAGGCTCACTAAGAAACTACCACTAACTAATTTCAATTCTTCCACCACTTATCTATTAGTTTGTCATACTGTGGTGACTTGTGCGTTGCTGAAAGCTATGCCACTGGTATTTGACAAGTTTCGGTGGTGCTTCCAGAGACTAAGATAGACTAGAAAGGAAGGCTTAGTGATATATTTCCTTAAATTAACCAGTGAAAACCCTATGGATCACAACAGAATAATGCCTGATATAGAGCTGAAAGATGAGCCTATATTTGGAGGCACTCAGAATAAACTGTGACTTCAAAAATGTACTTGAGCATGTCAATAATTATGCTCCTGCAGGCAATGTTTTGTTCCATCGTACACAGGGTTGGCATAAGTTGGAGCCTACTTGACAGCAACTAACAACAAAAATTTCAGTTCTCACATTATTTCTAACATATTTGTGTAAGGCTTACCAGGTCTCAGCCTTCATCTTTAACAGTTGAGGGGATTACACTAAATTTTCTCTGGTGGCCCTTTCAGCTCTAATGGTTGAAAAATTATTATCAGCCTTCCTAAGTCATAGTAAATCAGAAAAAGTACCCAAGAAAGATGTTGATAATGTCAACAAAGCAAATAAGTGAGAAGGCAAAAATACAGGTAGTCCCCGACTTACGACGTATTCAAGTTATGATGACTGCACTTACAACCATCTTTTTGTTGTTGTTGTTGGTGGTATAGCTTATCGTTAGTAATACATACTACATATAATGTTGCAGTGGTAATTTGCTGATGTTATCATTCTCAGATGTTCACACACAGATGTGATTTACTGTTCAAAACACTACCATGTAACAGGCTATGGCCTGGTCTACAATGAAGTTGGTGTCAGTGTCGGTCATCACAATGGACTGAAAGTTGGACAATGTTCAACTCTAACAACATATGACAATTGAACTACCATGCACCCAACAGCCATTACGATTCCAACTTCATTGTTACTATGCTGATGCTGACTTCATTGTAAATGAGGCCTATAGTGTGATCTTATTCAGTGCTTTGTACTGTCAGAGCCTCAGTTAACTTCATTGTCGGAGTAAATTTTTTATGATTTTATGATTTGTGTATTTTTGATGTATGTATATATAGGTATTAAAATATATCTGTAAGTTTATATGTAATGTTTCCAGCCCTCAAAGACAAATAAGGATCAAATTTATAAACATACTGATAATAAGAATGAAAACAAACAAAAAAAATTGAGGTATTTGACTTATGTCAGAACAGACTTATGATGGAGTCGTTGGAATGGAACACTGTTGTAAGTCAGGGACTACCTATATACTAAAATTATTCAAATATAACTCAAAGAGCAATAAAAATTGTTCATAATGAGGAATGTTTCCTCAAGAAAAAGTTATCACATATGTGCTATTCTGTATTTACAATTTTCTAGAATTTAAGTTAAATTTCTAATTAAAATATTTTTAAGATTTCACTACTGTCTTAGTCATTTTGTATTGCTATAACACAAATACCACAAGTGGGTGGCTTTAACAAAGAGAAGTTTATTCTCTTGCAATCTAGTAGGCTACAAATCCAAATTCAGAGTGTCAGCTCCTGGGGAAGGCTTTCTCTCTCTGTTGGTTCTGGAGGAAGATCCTTGTCATCAATCTTCCCCTGGTTTAGGAGCTTCTCTGTGCAGGAACCCTGGGTCCAAAGGACGTAATCTACCCCGGTGCTGCTTTCTTTGTGGTATGAGGTCCCCATGTCTCTCTGCTTGCTTCTCTCTTTTATATCTCAAAAGAGATTGACTTAAAACACAATCTAGTAGATTGAGTCCTGCCTCATTAACATGACTCCTGCTAACTCATCTCATTAACATCATAGAGGTAGGATTTACAACACATAGGAAAATCACAAAATGGTGGACAATCACATAATACTGCGAATCATGGTCTAGCCAAATTAATACACATATTTCTGAGAGATAGAATTCAATCCATAACAACTACTTAAAAAAGAAAACATATTCATTTATATTTTTAAAAATTCGTTAAAGGAGAATTACTTGTTTCTTAATAATTCTAGATAAATGACCTCAATTACGGAAAGCACTTTAATCTTCCATACAGCACATATTGTAAAATGTTTTGTATTTGAATTTCATTATTCACATATTATCTTCCTCATTCGCATGTAAACTCTTTGACCCAGATATTATGTTTAATAGCTATACAATTTATTATTTGGTTGTTTTATTTATTTGGCAAATATTTATTGAGCATTACAGTATGCTAAATACTATGCTAAACGTTGTTGTTGTTGTTAGTTGCTATCAAGTCAATTCTGGCTCATGGTAATCCCAACTGTGCAGAGTAGAACTGCACTCTGTAGGGGTTTCAAGGCTGTGACCTTTTAGAAGATCACCAGGTCTTACTTCTGAGGCATCTGCGGGTGGGTTTGAACTGACAATCTTTTGGTTAGTAACCCAACACTTAACCATTTGTGCCATCCAGGGACTCCCATTAAACATTACTGATAATTAAATGAGACACATTCCCTATCAAATCTGCCTCTAACATTTGATATATACAAGACAAGAGCACAAACAGATGCTCACCAACAAAACCACATGCATAATTAAAAGTTACACATCAACCAAACGTAAATAAATATGTTCTGTCCCCTTATCTTGACAAATAAACCTCCTTACAAACTCTGAAAGTCATGAATCCTCAAACAACTCAGACTTTCTTATCAGAACTTAAGGACTCAAGGAAGCTATCAGAATCCCAGCTCCAGCTTCGTCATGCAAATGAAGAATCATTTCCACACTCCCTATGAAGAGCCATACTCTGGATACTCTTTTGTCCTTGAAATGTATACACTGAGATGTTTTGACCCCAAGCAGGTAAACCTAGGGACGACATCTGCTTGGACCTTGTAAACAGCCATAGTGTTACGCAGACAGGGCATTCCAGGGTTTCAGGTTACTGGAAATGGGTGTATTCTCCCTAGGACTCATTACCTAGGTCCTGCATAATTCTTGATCATTGACGGGACACGGCCAGAGGATCAGAGTGAATGTAGCGGATAAAGAGAGGGGTACAGATCTTACAATATTCAGGGGAAAATTGAGAAGAAATTAACAATTACCAATGGTTGTAATAATGTCTTCGCTAAAAAAAAAAAAAAAATTCTGAGTACTAGTTACAAGAAAAAGTTTAAACAGTAATAGAAAAGAAAGATCAGAGAGAGACTACCAGGAGAGGTGAGACTTTGTAAGTGTGTTTTGGCCTCAATCCTGGCATAGTCCTTGCCTAGAGGGATTAAGTATATGTATAATGCTATGGGAAAATTGTTTAATAAGCTTCTATAGAAAAAAAAGATTTATATATTTGTAAAGTGGGAAGTTTATCCTTATAATGTTACTATATATATGGCATAATAAAAAGCAAAGAAGATGAAATATTGGCAGTTACCATATCAACCTGAACAAATAATATACATTAAAGAATAGTTAAAATATTTATTTAATCCTTTTTTATTGAAAAAATACTTAAAACATTTTAAAAATAATGACATAACTGTGAATTCCACCTAAATGAAGTGTGTATGGTTATTTTTGTGTGTGGTAGTTTTTTTTTTTAATCTTTATTTTTGAAAAATATTCTTAGTCGATAAAGAATTTTAAGTTGACAGTTTTCTTCACTACTTCAAAAAAAGTCACTCCATTATCTTTTGACTTGTATAGCTTTGCACATGGAACCAGCTGTCATTCTTGTGTTCGTTCCTCTGTATATGCCTCTCTTCTCTGTCTTTAAAAGTTTCCGTTTACCATGGGTTTTATGCCATTTGATTATAATGTGTCTTGATGTAATTTTTGAGGGTTTTCTTATGCTTAAGATTCACTGAAGTTCATAAGCCTGTGAGTTACAATTTTTTTTTCATCTGTGGGAATTGTTTAGGTCATAGATCTGGTGGCGCAGTGGTTAAGAGCTCTGGCGTGCTATAGCTGTTAACCAAAAAGGTCGGCAGTTTGAATCCACTAGCTGCTGCTTGGAAACCCTATGGGGCAGTTCTACTCTGTCCTGCAGGGCCACTATGAGTCAGAATTGACTTGATGGCAATGGGTTTGGTTTTTTGACAAAGTGATCAACTTACTAAGATGATAAAATTTTCTTAAATTTTTACTAAACTAATGTTAGAGCCTCAATAGATGAAGCAAAAACTCATAGATGTGAAATCAGATAGAGAAACCCACAATTATAACTGGAGAATCCAATACTACCTATTATTAACATCTTGCATTAGTGTGGCACATTTGTTACAATTGATAAACTGATATTGATACATTATTATTAACTGAAGTCTATAGATCACATTAAAACAAACAAACAAAAATAAACCCATCACCATCGAGTTGGACTCATAGCAACCCTATAGGACAGAGAAGACCTGCCCCATAGGGTTTCCAAGGAGTGGCTGGTGGATTCGAACTGCTGACCTTTTGGTTAGGAGCCGAGCTCTTAACTACTGCGCCACCAGGGCTCCTAGATCACCTTAGGGTTCAGTTTTTGTGTCATAAAGTTCTATATACTTTGAAAAATGCATAATGTCACATATCCACTATTACATTATCATACCGAATAGTTTCACTACAGTAAAATTTCCCTGTGCTCTACCTATTAATCCCATATGCCTTGCCTTTGAACCACTGGTGACCACTGATCTGAGTACTGTTTCCCAAGTTTTGTCTTTTACAGAATATCTTACACTTGAAATCATACTATACGATGTTCACAACACTCTACATCCTCACCAGCCTTTGGTGTTATACATGTTTTTGATTTTCACCATTCTAATAGGTGTGTAGTGATATGTCATTGTTTTTTTATTTATTTATTTTTTGTTTATTTGTTTATTTTGTAATTTGCAATTCCCTAATGACATATGGGAATTGCAAATTAAAAAAACTAAAACAAAACCCCGAAATACCACTATGCACCTATTAGAATGGTGAAAATCCAAAACATGTATAACACCAAATGCTGGTGAGGATGTGGAGTGTTGTGAACATCATATAGTATGATTTCAAGTGTAAGACATTCTATTAAACATTCCCTAATGGCCTGTGGGAGCCCTGGTGGTGCAGTGGTTGAGAGCTACGATGAGCTATGGCTGCTAACCAGAAAGTTTGCAGTTCAAATCCACCGTCTGCTCCTTGGAAACCCTATGGGCAGTTCTACTCTGTCCTATACGGTCACTATGAGTTGGAATCAACTTGATGGCAACTGGTTTGGTGTTTGGTTTTTTAATGGCATATAATGTTGAACATCTTTTCATATGAGTATCTGCCATCTGTATATCAACAACAACCTACCTTCCTTTGTGAGATACCTGTTCAGATTCTGAGCCTATTTGGTAATTGGGTTGTTTGTTTTCTTATTGTTGACTTTTAAGAGTTATTTGCATATCTTAGATACTAGTCATTTACCAGATCTATATTTTGCAAATATTTTCTTCCAGTTTGTGGCTTACCTTTTCATTATCTTAACAGTATCTTTCACAGAGCAGAAGTTTTTAATTTAAATGAAGTAGAATTTATCCACTTTTCTTTCATGGATTGTGCTTTTGGTTTTGTATCTAAAAGTCATCACCAAACCCAGGGTCACCTAGATTTTCTCCTATGTTATCTTCTAGAACTTGAATAGTTTTGCATTTTACATGTAGGTCTATGATCCATATTGAGTTAATTTTTCTGAGAAGTGTAAGCTCTGTGACTAGACTTTTTTTTTTTTTTTTTTTTCTGCACATGGATGTCCAATTGTTTCAGCACCGTTTGTTGAAAAAACTATCATTTTGTTTTTTAATTGCCTTAGTTCCTTTGTCAAAGATCAGCTGACCATATTTGTTTGGGTCCATTTTGGGGACTTCTATTCCGTTCCATTAATCTATTTGTCTTTTACTGATGTTCCACCGCCTTGATCACTGTAGCTTTATAAGTCTTGAAGTTTACTGTTAGTCCAACTTTTTCTTCTTCAATATTGTGTTGGCTATTTTGGGTCTTGCCTTTCCATATAAACTTCAGAATCAGTTTGTTGATAACCACAAAAAACCTGTGGGGAATTTGATTGGGGTTACATTAAAGCTATTGAACAATGTGGGAAGAATTGACAATAATATTGAGTTTTCACCTTCATGAACATGGAACGTCTGTCCATTTATTTAGCTCTTCTTTTATTTCTTTCATCAGAGTTTTTTTTTTATGTAGATATACCAGATTTAGATTTATAATTAAGTATTTTCAGGTGCTAATCTAAATAGTGCTGTGTTTTTAGTTTCAAATTCCCAGTATTAATTGCTGGTATAGGGGGAGGCAGTTGACGTTTGTATACTAACCCATTATCATGCAACCTTACTATAATTGCTTACCAGTTCCAGAAGATTTTGCTGTTGATTCTTTGGGTTTTCTGTGTAATCAATCATGTCATCTGTAACAAATACTGTTGATTTTTTTTCTTCCCGATCTATATACCTTTTATTTCTTTTTCTTGTCAAGTTTCATTCAGTAGGATTTCCAGTACAATGTTGAATCAGAATGGCGGGAGGGCACACTTTTCTTTTTCCTGATCTATTAAGGAGGTATCCAGTTTCACATCAGTAAGTATGATGTTAGCTTTAAATTTTTTGTAGATGTTCTTTTATCAAGTTGAGGACATTCTTCTCTATTCCTAATTTGCTGTTTCTTTTTACCATGAAGCATGTTGGATTTTGTCAAATATATTTCTGCATCTAATCTTTTGTCATACCTAACTGCCTTGATCATGGTAGCTTTATGGTAAGCCTTAAAGTTGGGTAGTGCAAGTTCACCAACTTTTTTGAATCTATAGATCAAGTTGGGAGGAATTGACAACTTAATAATATTAGCATGGAATATATTTTTCCATTCCTTTACTTTTAATCTGTGTCTTTATGTTTTTAATAATATTTTATTATGTTTTAGGTGAAAGTTTCCATAGCAAATTGTTGCTGTTTTTAGGTGCCTTCAAGTTGGTTCTAACTCATAGTGATCCTATATACAACAGAATTAAATACTGCCTGGTCCTGCACCATCTTCACAATTGTTGCTATGTTTGAACCCATTGTTGCAGCCACTGTGTCAATCCATCAAGTCTAGAACCTTCCTCTTTTTAGTTGATCCTATACCTCACCAGTTCTACTCTATCCTGTAGGGTTGCTATGAGTCAGAATCAACTCGACAGCAATGGGTTTTTTGGTTTTTTTTTATGTTTTTTTTTTTTTTTTTGGTTTATACTTTACCAAACATGATGTCCTTCTCCAGAGACTGGTCCCTCCTGACAATATGTCCAAAGTAAGTGAGAGGAAGTCTCGCCATTCTTGCTTCTAAGGAGCATTCTGGCTGTACTTCTTCCAAAAGAGATTTAAGTTCCCCTTTACATTCAGGTTCCCCTTTAACATTTTTATACAAATTGTTCAGTGCCATTGGTTATAATTTTTACAATGTATCAACATTCTCATTATTTCTATTCTGTTTGCTCTGTTTCCATTGATCTAGTTTCTCCTCCCCTCCTAGCCTTCTCATCTTTGCTTTTGGGTAAATGTTGAACTTCTGGTCTCATATAGACAATTCTTTAAGGGTGCATATTACTCACACTGACACTGTTTATTTTGTAAGCCAATCATTTATTTGGCTGAAAGGTAACCTGAAGAAATAGCTTCAATTCCAAGTTCAAAGGTTATCTTAGGGTGATAGTTTCAGGGGTTCCACTATTCTCTATTGGTCCAGTAAGTCTAGTCTTTTTTCTAGGAATTTGGGTTTTGGTCTATATTTTTCTCTCATTCTATCCAGCACCTTCTATTGTGTCCCTGGTCAGAACAGTCAGTAATGGTATCCAGGCACCATCTAGTTCTTCCGGTCTCAGGTTAGAAGAGGCTGTGATTCGTGTGGGCTATTAGTCCTGTGGATTAGTTTCTTATTTGAGCCTTTGATTCCCTTCATTCTCTCCTGTTTCATACTACTAGAGATCAATAATTGTATCTTAGATGGTTACTCATAAGCTTTGAAAACCCCAGATGCTCCTCACCAAACTAGGTTGTAGAACATTATCTTTGTGAACTATGTTAGGCCAATTGACGAAGTTGTCCCCCAGGATTATGGTTCCAAGTCTTTTAACCCAGTAAACCATTTCCTCAAGTTGTTTGGGTGTGTCTAGGAAACCTTCTTAACTGTGCTCCCTACGTGGTTTGTTATATATGTAGATGTATATGTAGCACACATAAACGTGTATATACACATGCATACATATGCCTACAGTTATGCCATACATGCAAGTGCGTTTATTTGCATATGATCCTCTATAAATATATATGCATCCATACCTACCTTTGTAATCACACACACAGTTTCAGGTTATTTTTACTGTTGTTGCAAAATTGTGGATGTTATAGCATTTACTGAAATTGTCCCTTTTTCTCATGTACTTCTTAGTGTCTTTATTTACCTTGGTCACATTATGCTAACATCCCCCATATTTGATCTTACCTTTCCCATCACCAAAAGTAACAAGTGTCTATTATCTAGAAAGTGATTAAGTGATTCTCCCATCCCTGGTAACCATCAAAGAACTTTATTTTCTGTGTGTATATCTATTCTTGACTTTTTACAATAGTGGAACCATACAATATTTGTCCTTTTCTGATTGACCTATCTCAGCATAATGTCCTGAAGATGCATCCATGTAATAAGATGTTTTGCAGGCTCTTCATTATTCCTTATAGTAGTATAGTTTCCCATTGTATGTATGTACCACAGTTTGTTTATCCATTCATCTGTTGATGGGCACTTGAGTTGTTTCAATTTTTTGGTATTGTGAATGATGCTGTGATGAACACACATGTGCATGTCTACTCTTGTCACTGCTGTTATATTTCTTGAATATATACCTAGAAGTGAGATTGCTGGATCATAAGTTATTTCTATTTCTAGCTTTTTGAGGAAGTGCCATACCATTTTCCATAGTGGTTGTATATTTTATAATTCCACCAGCAGTTCATAAAAGTTCCAATCTCCACACAATCTCACTAGCATTTTTTTTTTTTTAATCATTGCCGTTTTTGCAGGGGTGGGATGGTATCTCATATAGTTTTTTTTCTTCTCTCTGATGGCTAAAGATTATGAGCATCTTTTCATGTATTTGTTGGTCACCAGAATGTCATCTTTGGTGAAGTGTCTGTCCATGACCTTTGCCCATTTTTTTGATTGAATTGTTGAATTGCTTGTCTTTTTGTTGTTACATTGTTGAAGTTTTCTATGTATTTTAGAGATTAGACCCTTGTCAGATATGTTGTTGCCAAAGATATTTTCCTGGTTTGTAGGTTCTCTTTTCACTCTCTTGGTAAAATCTTTTGATGCTCAAAAGTACTTAATTCTTAGGAGGGCCCAGTTATCTAATTTATCTTCTGTCATCTGTACAATTTTAGTTTTGTTTGATGGGCTACACACGCTGAAAATGAGGTCCCCTAGTTTTGACTCTATGTTATCTTCCAGGAATTTTATAGGTTTAGCTTTAACGTTTAGGTCCTGGATCCATTTTGAGTTAGTTTTTGTGCTTGGTGTGAGGTATGGGTCCTGATTAATTTTCCTGCATGTGGATATCCAGTTTTGCCAATACCATTTGTGAAAGAGACTTTCTTCCCATTCAGTGGACTTCTCCTCTTTGTTGAAGATCAGTTGCCCATAGATGAATGGATTTACTTCTGGGTTCTCAGTTCTATTCCATTGTCTATGTATCTGTCATTGAATCAGTGTCAGGACGTTTTGATTACCGTGGCTTTTGAGATTGGGAGGTGTGAGGCCACCTACTTTGTTCTTCTTCTTCAGTATTGCCTTAGCTGTTTGGGGCTTCTTTCCTTTTCATATAAAGTTGGAAATCAGTTTTTCCATTTCATTAAGGAATGTTATTGGGATTTGGATCGGAATTACATCTATAGGTTGCTTTTGTTAGTATTGACATTTTCACAATATTAAATCTTCCAATTCGTGAGCACGGAGTGTTTTTCCGTTTATGTAGATCTCTTCTAGTTTCTTGCAGTAATGTTTTATAGTTTTCCTTATATAAGTCTTTTACATCACTAGTTGGGTTTACTCCTAGGTATTTTATCCTTTGGGTCTATTGTAAATGATATTTGTGATGGTTAAGATTGTGTGTCAACTTGGCTGGGCCATGATTCTGTGTTTATATGTGATCACTCCCGTGATTGAATATGCTGTGAGTAGCCAGTCAGATGAAAGGGAGTTTCCTTGGGGGTGTGGCCTGCATCTGAATCTAAGCAGAAGTTCTGGCTTCTGGATCCTGTGGCTGCCTCCTGTTGTCTCACCTCTGGTTCTTGGGACTTGAGCTGTCAGCTTATCTGCTGATGTTGGGATTCATCGATCTTCACAGCCGGTATGTGGAGCCTTGCTCTCTCACCTGCAGATCTTGGGTTTGCCAGCCCCAACAGCTAACTGATTCAGGAGAAACTTTGTGGTCTTGCCTGTCGATCTTGGAATTCATCAACCTTCACAGCCTGTGAGTGGGAGCCCTGCTCTCTAACCTGCCAATCTTGGGCTCGCCAGCTTCTGTGGCAGTGTGACTTGGGAGAGGCCTCTACCCTGATCCAAGGACTTGGGACATTCTAGCCTCTACGGTTGCATGAGCTGTTTCCTTGATATAAATCTCTTTCTGTATATATATATTTATATGCTTCACTGGTTTTGCGTCTCTAAAGAACCCAGCCTAAGATAATATTGTTTCCTTGATTTCCTTTTTCAGAGGTATCTTTTTTGGTGTAAAGGAACCCAACTGCTTTTTGTGTGTTGAATCCATCACTTTATTGAATCTTCCATTAGTTCCAGTAGCTTTCTTGTCAAGTCTCTGGGATTTTATACATAAAGGATGATGTCATCTACAAATAACAATAGTTTTACTTCTTCCTTTCCAATCTGGATACACTTTATTTCCCTTTCTTGCCTTATCGATCTAAGTATGACTTCTAGTACAATATTGAATAAGAGTGATGATAAAGGGCATCCTTGTCTCGTTCTTGTTCTCAAGGAGAATGCTCACAGTCTTTAGCCATTGAGGATAATGTTGGCTGTTGGTTTTGCATATACAGCCATAATTATGTTGAGAAAGTCCCTTCTATTCCTATTTTTCTGAAAGTTTTTATCAGAAAACAGTGTTGGATTTTATCAAATGCTTTTTCTACATCAATTGAGATGATCATGTGATTCTTTTACTTTGTTTTATTTATGTGGTGAATTAGGTTGATTGATTTTCTAATGTTGAAGCATCTTGCATCCCTGGTATGAATCCCATTTGATTATGATGTAGTATTTTTTTGATATGCTTTTGCATTCTGTTAGCTAGAATTTTGTTGAAAACTTTTATGTGAATATTCATGTGGGATATTGTTCTCTAATTTTCTTTATTTAGTGGTGTCTTTGCCTGGATTTGGAGTCAGAGTTATGTTGGCTTCATAGAATGAATTAGGGACTATTCCTTCCTTTTTTATGTTCTTGAATAGTTTGAATAGAATTGGTGTGAACTCTCCTCTGAACGTTCGGTAGAATTCTTCAGTGAAGCCGTCTGTGTCAGGGCTTTTATCGGTTGAGAGTTTTTTTTCTTTTTATGACCTATTCAATTTCCTGTTTTGCTATGGGTCTGTTCAAATTTTTTACCTCTATTTGTGTTAGTTTAGGTAGGTAGTGTGTTTCTAGAAATTTCTCCATTTCTTCAAGATTTTCAAATTTGTTGGAGTATGAAAAACCAAACCCATTGCCACCGAGTTGATTCCAACTCATAGTGACCCCACATGATGGAGTAGAACTGCCCCATAGGGTTTCTAATGAGGCCTGGTGGATTTGAACTGCTGACCTCTTGAAGAACAGCCCAAGTCTTAACCACTTCATAATATTCTGTTATGATCCTTTTTATCTCAGTTGATTCTATTGTAATGTCACCCATCTCATTTCTTATTTTAATTATTTGCATATTATTATCTTTTTTCTTTGTCAGTTTGGCCAGTGGTTTGTCAATTTTGTTGATCCTCTCAAAGATCCAACTTCTAGTCTTGTTGATTCTATTGTTATTCTGTTTTCTAATCCATTTATTTCTGCTCTGATCTTTATTATTTCTTTACTACTGGTGACTCTGTTCTTCTTTTGCCTTTCCTTTTCTATTTGTTTAGGCTGTGGGTTAAGTTATTTTCCCTTTCTTTTTTTGTGTGTGCATTTATTGCTATAAATTCTCCTCTGAGCACTGCTTCTGCTGTGTCCCAAAGGTTTTGGAATGTAGTATTTTCATTCTCATTTGATTTCAGGAATTTTTAAATTTCATTTTTAGTTTCTTCTATTATCCAGTGGTTTTCAAGTAAGGTATTATTCAGTTTCAATGTATTTAATTTTTTCTTTGTTCTTTCTGTTATTGATTTCTAGTTTTATAGCATTATAATCAGAGAAGATACTTTGGATTATTTGATATTTTTGAATTTATTGAGGCTTGCATTGTGTCTCAAAATATGGTCTATTCTGGAGAATGATACATGTGCACTGGAGAAGAATGTGTGCTGTGCTGATGTTGGGTGGTGTGTTCTGTATATGACTATGGGGTTAAATTGTTTGTGTTATTTATATCTTCTGTATCTTTGTTGAGTTTCTTTCTAGTTGTTATGTCCATCATTGAAAGTGATGTGTTAAAGTCTACTATTATTGCAGAGGTGTCTATTTCTCTTTTCAGTTCTGTTAGAGTTCTGTTAGGTAGTTGTCTGCTATTGTTGGTTCTCTCTTTGAAGGACTTCCCCTTAATACTTTTTGTAAGGTTGATCTCGTTTTTACAAATGCCCTTAATTTCTGTTTATCTAGGAATGTTCTAGTTTCGCTATCATACTTGCAAGACAATTTTGCTGGATATATGATTTTTAGTTGTCATTTATTTTCTTTCAGTGTTTTATATATGTCATTTCATTGCTTCCTTGCCTGTATGGTTTCTGTTGAAAAATCAGCACTTAGTCTTATTGGTGTCCCTTTGTAGGTGATACTTTGTCTTTGGTGTTGAAAAGTTTGATTATTTGTCTTGGTGACTTTCTTTTGGAGTCTATTCTGTATGGGATTCATTTAGCTTCTTGGATAGTGTCATGAATTGAATTGTGTTCCCCCCAAAAATGTGTGTATCAATTTGGCTGGGCCATGATTCCCAGTATTGTGTGGTTTTCTTCCATTTTGTAATTGTAATTTTATGTTAAAGAGGATTAAGGTGGGTTTGTAACATCCTTACTAAGGTCACATCACTGACCCAATGTAAAGTGAGTTTCCCTGGGGTGTGGTCTACACCACCTTTCATCTTACAAGAGATAGAGGGAAAGGGAAGCAAGCAGAGAATGGGGGAACTCATACCACCATGAAAGCAGTGCCGGGAGCAAAACACGTCCTTTGGACCCAGGGTCCCTGTGCAGAGAAGCTCCTAGTCCAGAAGAAGATTGATGAGAAGGCTGACAGAGACAGAAAGCCTTCCCCTGGAGCTGACACCCTAAATCTGGACATTTAGCCTACTTTACTGGGAAGAAGTAAATTTCTCTTTGTTAAAGCCATCCACTTGTGGTATTTCTGTTATAGCAGCATTAGATGACTAAGACAGATGGAAACCTTCTCATCCTTTATGATATTAGGGAAGTTTTCTGCCAATAAATCTTCAAAAATTCTGTCAGTGCTTTTTTTTTTCCCTCCCATTATGGAATTCCAATTACGTGTAAATTATTCCTTTTGATAACTCTTAGGCTTTCTTCATTCTTTTTTCTGATTGTTCCTCCAACACATTGGTATCCAGGGATTTGTTCTCTATTTTGCTGATTTCTTCTTCAGTTGATTCAATTCTACTTCTATGCCATTCCATTAAGTTATCTATTTCTTTTATATTTTATTGTTAATCTTCTGGATTTCTAGTTACTGTTTTTGAATGGTTTCTAATTGTCTATTTGTTTTGTTTTTGTTCTTTTTTGTTTTCCTGAATTCTTCTAGGGTTTTGTCTGTGTTTTCCTTGATCTCTGTGAGGATCCCATATATGAGTCTTTTAAATTCCTTATCAGGTAGTTCTATTACCATTTCTACCTCAGGAAGGTTTTCTGTCCCTTTATTTTATTCACTTGTTTGATCCATCTTACCTTGTTTCTTCATGATTTGTTATTGCTGTCTCTGAGGCATTAGGGTGTTAATTTATTTATTTTTATATTTCTTTTTTGATTGTATGTATGTTTCCTATGTGCTGATTTGTTTTGTTTTGATATATCCGGAGCTTTGTTTCTTCTCTTTCTCTTTAGAATGTCTTTCTTTCTTTGTGTAATTTTAATTGTTGATATTTTGTGGTTCTGGTCTATATATGACCGTGGCGGTGTCTGTTGGCTGAGTGTGATTCCTTCTCAGGAGTGGGTATGGTGGGTAACACCCACACGTGAGTCCTCTGTGGGTAGGATGCTATGTCTTCCCTTACCCGTTTGAGTGGAGGTGGGAGAACAGGTTCTTTCCTTGATATTGTATGACTAGTGTTGGGTCCCTCCACAGCCCTTGTGGAACTGTGGGGTCCTTCTGGGTTGGTGCTATGAGTTAGTGCATTCTCTGGAGGTCAGAGCACTAGATCTCCTTATCCTCTATTAAGGAGTGCTATGCAAATGCACAATGTAGGCCCATTGTGCATGCACAAATTGGCATCTTAATAGGTAATGGAGTATCAAGAATTTTCAGTGCAAGTGCAGGTGGCCTGCAGAAACTGTTTGGGTGTGGGATGTGGGATGTTTTGCAGCTGGTGGATGTTGGATGTGGGCACCATGATCTCCTGCTCTTAGATTGGCAGATGTGCATATGGCATCTGTAAGGATGTGACTAGCATTGTTGGTAAGGTGATATGTCTGTTTGGTCACTAGGGCATGGGTGCAGGGAGTGTTCTTTCTGATCACTGGGTTGGGTACTGTGTGTGTGCACCCTTCAGTGTTCAATCTAATTCTTCAGATTTCTGTTTGCTGTTCTGGGTTCCCAAATTTTCATCTGTATCTGTTTCACTTGGTTTCTCAATTCTTTGCTATAGGAGGATGGCATGGTGTGTGTGACTAAGCCAGCATCTTGGGCCACATCTCACTCTGTGTCTTTATTTTTAAGGTAGGTTTTTTGTACACAACCTATAGCTGAGTCAATTATTTTATCCACTCTGATAGTCTCTGTCTTTTAACTGGTGTGTTTAGACCACTCCATTTAAAGAGATTATTGATATATTTGGATTTATTTCTACCATATTTGTAACTGCTTTCTACAACAGTCCTTATTTTTTTTTTTTTTTTGTCTTCTTTTTCTGCCTTCTCTGGTTTTAATTGGGCATTTTATATGATTCCATTTTCTCTCCTCTCTTAGCCTATCTTTTATACAGCTTTTTCGTAGTTCCCCTAGAGTTTGCAATATACATTTACAACTAATTTAAGTTCACTTTCAAATGACACTATCCTGCTTCATAGGTAGTATGTTGTTGTTGTTGGGTGCTGTAGAGTCAATTCCTACTCAGAGTATAACCACATAACAGAGTAGTCTTGGCTGTAATCTTTACAGAAGCATATTGCCTGGTCTTTCTCCTGCAGAGCCACTGGGTGGGTTCAAACTGCCAACTCTTCTTTTAGCAGCTGTGCTCTTCACCGTTGCATCACCGGAGCTCCTTCACAAGTAATGTGAATACCTTATATCAAAGTATTCTCAATTCTTCTCTCCTATCCCTTATAATTTTGCTGTAATTCATTTCACTTATCCATAAACTATAATCATCCAATATATTGTTTTTATTATTATTTCAAAAAAATTGTAATGTGATAGGCCAGTTAAAACTAAGAAAAAAAATTATCTTAATTTATTCCATTTTTGATGTTCTTCTTTGTTATTTTGTTTTTTAATGCAGATCTGAGTTTTTGATCTGTGTTGTTTCATTCTCTGAAAAACTTCTTTTAACATTTATTACAAGACAGCTCTCCTGGCAACTAATTTCCTCAATTCTTCTTTGTCTGATAAAGTCTTTATTTCTCCTTGTCCTTTTTTATATTTTATTTTTTGTTGTTATTGAGGATATACATAGCAGAATATAAAACCAGTTCAACAGTTTCTACATGTAAAATTCATTGACATTGATTACATTCTTCAAGTTGTGCAACCATTCTCACTCTCCTTTTTCAAATTGTTCCTCCTTCATTAACATAAACACTTTGCCTCCTTTGTTTATTATCTAACATTTTGAGTCGCTGTTGTCAATTTGATAGCATATATATCATTAAAAAAGGGTACAATGCTCAAGGCAGACACTCTTTAGTAGATAATCTAAAAGGAGAATTGTGCAGCAAATGGAATTCCAGGTTGGTGAGTTTTTTGGTTTTGTTTTCTTCCCCTTTCCACACTTTAGTATTTCATTCCACTCTCTTCTTGCGTCCTTGGTTTCCAAAGAGAAATATGATGTAATTCTTATACTTGATCCTCTACAGGTAAGATTCTCCCCTCCCCCGACCTCCTTCAAAATTTTCTCTTCATCTTTTATTTTCTAAAGTTTGACTATGATATGCTGAAGTGTAGATTATTTGTTTTTTATCCTGATTGGTGTTCTCTCAGGTTCTTGGATCTGTAGTTTGGTGTCTTTCATTAATTTAGGTAAGTGCTCAGCCATATTACATCAAATATTTCTTCAGTTTCTTGCTTTCTTTCTTTTACTTCTATTAATCCCAATTATGCATATATGACACCTTTTGCAATTGTCCCACAGTTCTTGTATATTCTGTTCCACTTTCTTCATTCTTTTATCTCTTTGCTTTTCAGTTTGGGAACTTTCCATTGGCATATTTTCAGCTCCCTGACTCTCAGATGTATTCAATCTACTGATAAGTGCATCAAACGTATTCAGGGATCATAACTCTGCACTGACTGTTGTACAATGTCTGAAAATTAGTGTGTCATACATTTTGTTTAGTTTTTCAACTGTTTAAATAAGAAGGTAAATCTGGTCCTGTTACTTCAATTGGCCAGAAAGAAAAGTTTGATTCTCTGTAGTTCAAGAGTAAATTGAGAACTCAGGTTTTTTAAAAATATTTTTTATCTCTGACCTTCCCACTCTTTGATTTCTTTGTAAAAATTTAAATTTAAATTCAGTATTAACACTTGTTTAAGAATTATATGTAATCTGAGCATTTTTCTGCTTTAAAATTTACTTAGAGTTTTTATCAAATATCCATGTTCTGATTAATTCTAAATATTAAATAAATGATCATTTTGGCCAAATATATTAAATTCAAGCATTAAAAATAATCTCAACATCTTTCAGATCCTTCCTATGCTAAAACATTTTCAACAAATCCTATACATAAATTCCTGCAGCATTATCAGTGATGTACAATAGACCTGAATGCACCTAAACTATGCATGCAGTCAGTAAAGTTTTAAGTCTAATATGTAATGAGATAAACAATACTATTTTCATTAAAATCTTACTACATAGAAGGGATATGAAGAGTGTAATTTAGAAGTTTCAGGCCTCTGAGAAAACCTGTTCAATGCTAGTTTCAGCTGATTCTCTTTTCTCCTCTAAGACTATGTCTCTGTAGAAAGTAAAGACATTCATAATTAATTTACTGACTTCTCAACAGCTTAAAATGTAGTGTTAAAGGTTCAATTTCTTTTTCACTAATAAGGATAAATATTATAGCATTTTTCCCACTAAAGTATATTTTCTAAATAAAAGGGAAATAAATCCGTCTCCTCTTTAGCATATCCTAAGTTCGTCCAACACTTTTCTCAGTATAAAGTCAATAAAAGCCACGGGAAGATAATAATTACCCAGTTTTAAAATACTTCAAACTTAAATTTCCAAGTCATAATAAAACCATTAGTGCATTGGGAAGAGTAATAATCACCATTTGTAGAAAATGTATTTTGTGTTAGACACTGTGTTTAAGTGCATTATAAACATTTGTTCATCTAATCTCTGCAAGGAGTCCTGAGGAGCAGTGGTTAAAGCATCGACTGTGGCTCTGAGGGAGAAAGATGTGGCAGTTTGCTTCCATAATGATTTACAGCCTTGGAAATCCTATCATGTCACTATGAGTCAGAATCAACTTGACATCAGTGGGATAGGAATCTTCTCTGCAACATGTATCAGTAGATATTCTCTCATTTTACTAAGAAACTAAGATTCAAAAAAGTTTATATAAGCTGCCAAAGGTCACACAGATAGTAAGTGTGCTTTAATTATATCAATATATCAATATAATTCTAGTGAATTTCTGAGAGAAAGAAGAACCTCTTTGTAATCGTGATGCTGCCTGCAGTAGCCACAAATTAAGTCCTGTTTTTATATTTAAGCATGAATGTTCTTACATAAGAATATTCAAACTAACATGAAACTACACATACCTGATGTGTATTTTACATTTGTAATTCTCTGCAAATATGTATGAATGTTTTGTAAGATGTACATAAACATGGTAAGCCACAGAAATCATTCTAGGTTCCAAAGGTTAATATTCTCAAATTGAGTCTTTTTATGTGGTATAGATATAGTTTGCTCATAGTACTTTTAGATATGATGTTGGCATAGTTTCTTACATATATACTGATAATAAGTGAGTATATGGATGTCAGGAATACCTGGGAGGCCAAACAGTTAAGTACTCAACTGCTAGCCAAAACCCACCCAGAGGTATCTAAGATGACAAGACTTCCTTTCTTTCTTTTTTTTCTTAATTGTACTTTAGATGAAGGTTTACAGAAAAAGCTAACTTATCATTAAACAATTAGTACACATATTGTTTTATTACATTGGTTAACGACCCCATGACATGTCAACATTCTCCCTTCTCGACTTTGGGTTCACTGTTACCAGCTTTCCTGTCCCCTTCTGCCTTCTAGTCCTTGCCCCTGGGCTGGTGTGCCCCTTTAGTCTCGTTTTGTCCTATGGGTCTGTCTAATATTTGGCTAAAAGGTGAACCTCAGAAGTGACTTCATTACTGAGCTAAAAGGGTGTCCGGGGGCCATACTCTCAGGGTTTCTCCAGTCTCTGTCAGGCCAGTAAGTCTGGCCTTTTTTTTTGAGTTAGAATTTTGTCCTACATTTTTCTTCAGCTCTGTCCGGGACCCTCTGTTGTGATCCTGGTCAGAGCAGTCAGCGGTGGTAGCCAAGCACCATCTACTTGTACTGGACTCAGTCTGGTGGAGGCCATGGTAGTCGTGGTCCATTAGGCCTTTGGACTAATCTTTCCTTGTGTCTTTAGTTTTCTTCATTCTCCCTTGCTCCTTAAGAGGTAAGATGAGTAGAGTATCTTAGATGGCCACTCATAGGCTTTTAAGACACCAGAAGCTACTCACCAAAGAAGAATGTAGAACATTTTCTTTATAAACTATGTTATGCCAATTGAGCTAAATGTTCCCTGAGACCACGGCCCCCACAGCCCTCAGCCCCGTAATTTGGTCCCTCAGGGAGTTTGGATTTGTCTGTGGAGCTTCCATGACCTTACCCTGATAGGACAACAAGACTTTCAATCTGCATCTGAAAGATTATAGACTTGAAAACCCTATGGAACAGTTCTACTCTGCACACATGGGGTCACCATGAGTCAGAACTGACTCAATGGCAGCTAACAATAAAAAAGTATGCATGTCAAAGAGAAATTTTTGTGTTACTAAAACAAAGATATCTTCAGGGAAGATTATCTATCATTAGATCTGTTAAAACATAGAAATGCATTTGTGAAGTAGATTTGTTTTCTTTCTTGGATATTCAAAAATGCTTTTATACTCACAGCACATATTTAGCTATTACTTGGTCATTAAAATACAATTGTCCTAATCCTTCACTTGAAGGACAGCAGTATCCAACCTGTACCTTCGCTGTTAGGTGTTTTTGTTTGTTTGCTTGTTTTTAATAGCCAATGTTACATCACTTAAAATTAGTGATGAAAACTATTTGAGAAATGATTGCTTCAAAGTACATTACTGTACACTATAGACAATTCTCAGATATATATATCTTTCTTTGCATATAAATTCACACATTCAAATCGGTACACACATTTATAGACACATATATACTCATAAACACAAAATCATGCAAGTAATCAGTTTCTCTGCCCCCGTTAAAAGTGTTCATGTTAAACTAAAAATATTCTATTTTTAAGCAAATTTTTAAAATTTCAGGCAAATATTATAATTTATCATTTCAACTTTAATTGTGATAACCAGTCATCTCACAAGATATCAAATGAAATGATATATAATACAAAAAACTGATGTGTTAATGGATATAAATAACTCTTGACCACATTCCTTCCGTTTTTGGAGAAATTTAAAATTATGTTTGCTAAGAGTAACTTTTTCTACAATTATCTTTTGAACATGTTCAGAATGTCTGAAAATTTTCAATTTTATAGACTACTTTCACATTATCTGCATATGCAAAAAGTCATCTCATAGACCTCATATACAGCTTTCTGTTCAGCAAATGCATTTCATTATCCATACTCCATTCACACTTGCCAAATGAAGACACAGAATGCAATAGAACCTTGGGCCTTTGCTTATTTAAAGTACAGATTTTTTAGCTTGGCCAGTAAGTTCAAGCCAAAAAAAAAAAAAAAATAGCGCAGCCTTTTACTTATTTTTGAGCACCTATTATTTATATTTTGAGCACAAAAATCTGAAACTAATACAGAAAAGCTGTGTTAATTCTTTTATTCTTTAACTATACTAATTGGGCTGAAAAATAACAGAGGCTTGTTTATAGAAAAGAAGCAAAGATAAAACAAATTATTGTCATATCTATTTTCAAAAAGTATTTTTCAGTCAATGCTCATCTTTGTATGGTATGTTAGCAGGTGATATGCCAAGAGAGAGCTGATCAATAGGTGATTGCTTATGTTGTGGTCTTCCCCTTCATTAAGCAGCTATTGATTGCCTTGTAAGACTGAAGCTCCTACATTCCAAGAAGTCTGTGTTATATACTTAAGGAGATCAAATTTAAGAGCCCTTCTATTCCATAGTTTATTTTTTATTATTTTCTCTTCAACTCCTTTGACATTGATTATCCTGAAGAGCATAATATATAAGATGACTACAACTTTCAGCTGTGCATGTTTATTTATCTCAATGTTAAATCTTGCTTTTATTCAAAGTCACATATTTCAACATCTTCTCTTTGTGGAAGGCTAAGGAGATTTCCACAAAAGGTCTTCTGGATAAAATAGTTGCCTGTTCCCTTGTTCTCCCTTTACCTCTGCATTTTGAGGCCCTGAGTGACACAAATTGTTAAGCTCCAGAAGCACCTTGGAAGGCAGCCTGGTGATCTGTTTCCAAAAGGTCACAGTCTTTAAAACTCTCTAGAGCAGTTCTACTCTACATGCATGGGCTTGCCATGAGTTGGAATCAGCTTGACAGCAAATAACAACAAACAACAACAACAACCTCCCCATTTATGGTGTGACATGTTTTATCTAAATAATATTAAATGATTCGCGTTCAACAATCACAAAACTAACAGACTTGTAATTGTCTGAAATTATCGTTTGGAATGCAGGACTGTTCACTTAGCAGGAAGTAGTTATATGTCCATAGGAGCCAAGAAATCTTTTGGTGATAAAAATATTCAGACTCACAACCTGGATTAGTTTTCTATTGCTGCATAGCAAATTACCACATAACATAAATTTAACGCTGTGACCTTTCAGAAATAGATCACCAGGTTTTCTTCTGAGATGCCTCTGGGTGAATTCAAACTGCCAAACTTTTGGTTAGTAGCTGAGCTCTTAGCTGTTTGCACCACCAAGGGACTCCTTCATTGTATCACACCAGTACTTAATAGCAAGTATGTGAGATATAGACAAAAGAAAATGTGGTAGTACCTTTATCAGACTCAATATTTCATACCTTCTTAAGATTTGGAAAAGAATAAGAACTTTGATCAAGTTAGCAACAAATTTTCTTTAACAATTTTGAAGATTATACCTTGAGATAACAGATACCTTAATAAATTCACACCACTGGAATTATACCACACATCATGTGTTGTATGCTGATTTTTTTTTTCACTTATCACATTTTCTGTATTTTTGCCATGTCATTAGTCTCTTACAGGTGTCTTTCAATGGCTGGTGTGCTATTGAGACTTTTATGAAATTTTTATATTATGAGAATATCCGAATAACCAAAATTTGAGGTAAAAAGAACTCAGTATACCAATCAGGCTTAAAAGTCATTGTTGTTGTTAGGTGCTGTTGAGTCAGTTCCAACTCATAGCAACACTATGTAAAACTGAATGAAGCACTGCCCTGTCCTGCTCCATCCTCACAGTCGTTGTTAACTCTGCAGCCCATTGTTGCAGCCACTGTGTTAATCCATCTCCTTGAGGGTCTTTCTCTTTTTCGCTGATCCTCTATTTTACCAAGCGTGCTGTCCTTCTCCAGTGACTGATCCCTCCTGATAACTTGTCCAAAGTATTTGAGACGTAGTCTCCTCATCTTTGCTTCTAAGGACCATTCTGGTTGTAATTCTTCCAAGACAGATTTGTTCATTCTTTTGGCAGTTCATGTTATATTCAATATTCTCTGCCAACATCACAATTCAAAGGTGTCAATTGTCAATTCTTCAGTCTTCCTTATTCATCATCCAGCTTTCGCATGCATAAGAGGTGATTGAAAATACCATGGCTTGTATCAGGCACACGTTAGTCTTCAAGATGGCATCTTTGCTCTTCAACACTTTAAAGCGGTCTTTTGCAGCAGATTTGCCCGATGCAATGCGTCTTTTGATTTGTCGACTGCTGCTTCCATGGGCATTGATTGTGGATCCAAGTAAATGAAATCCTTGACAACTTCAATCTTTTCTCCCTTTGTCATGATGTTGCTTCTGGTCCAGTTGTGAGGATTTTTGTTTTCTCTATGTTGAGGTGTAATCCATACTGAAGGCTGTGGTCTTTGATTTTCATTAGTAAGTGCTTCAAGTCCTCTTCACTTTCAGCAAGCAAGGTTGTGCCATCTGCATAACGCAGGTTGTTAATGAGTCTTCCTCCAATCCTGATGCCCCGTTCTTCTTCATATAGTCCAGCTTCTCGGATTATTTGCTCAGGATACAAATTAAATAGGTACGGTGAAAAGATAAAACCCTGACGCACACCTTTCCTAACTTTAAACTGTGCAATATCCCCTTGTTCTGTTCAAACAACTGCCTCTTGATCTATGTACACGTTCCTCATGAGCAAAATTATGTGTTCTGTAATTCCCATTCTTCACAATGTTATCTATAATTTGTTATGATCCACACAATCAAATGCCTTTGCATAGTCAATAAAACACAGGTAAACAGCTTTCTGGTATTCTCTGCTTTCAGCCAGGACCCATATGACATCAGTAATGATATCCCTGGTTCCACATCCTCTTCTGAATCTGGCCTGAATTTCTGGAAGCTCCCTGTTGATAACTACTGTGGTCATTTTTGAATGATCTTCAGCAAAATTTTACTTGTGTTTGATATTAATGATATTCAATAATTTCCGCATTTGGCTGGATCACCTTTCTTGGGTATAGGCATAAATATGCATTCTCTTCCAGTCAATTGGCCAGGTAGCTGTCTTCCAAATTTCTTGGCATAGATGAGTGAGCACTTCCAGCACTGCATCTGTGTGTTGAAACGTCTCAATTGATATCCCATCAATTTCTGGAGGCTTGATTTTTGCCAGTGCCTTCAGTGCAGCTTGAACTTCTTCCTTCAGTACCATCGGTTCCAGGCTACCTCTTGAAATGGTTGAACGTCGACCAATTCTTTTTGGTATAATGACTCTGTGTATTCCTTCCATCTTCTTTTGATGCTTCCTGCGTAGTTTGATATTTTCCTCATAGAATCCTTCACTGTTGCAACTCAAGGCTTGAATTTTTTCCTCAGTTCTTTCAGCTTGAGAAATGCTGAGCGTGTTCTTCCCTTTTGGTTTCCTATCTCCAGCTCTTTGCACAAGTCATTCTAAGACTTTACTTTGTCTTCTCAAGCTGCCTTTTCAAATCTTCTGTTCAGTTCTTTTATTTCATCATTTCTTCCTTTTGCTTTAGCTACTCGACATTCAGGAGCAAGTTTCAGAGTCTCTTCTGACACCCATTTTGGTCTTTTCTTTCTTTCCTGTCTTTTTAATGACCTCTTGCTTTCTTCATATATGATGTCCTTGATGTCATTCCACAATTCGTCTGGTCTTCAGTCATTAGTGTTCAACATGTTAAATCTATTCTTGAGATTGTCTCTAAATTCAGGTGGGATATACTCAAGGTTGTACTTTGGCTCTCATGGACTTGTTCTAATTTTCTTCAGTTTCAACTTGAACTTGCATATGAGCAATTGATGGTCTGTTCCACAGTCGGCCCCTGGCCTTGTTCTGACTAATGATATGGAGCTTTTCCATCATCTCTCTCCACAGATGTAGTCGATTTGATTCCTGTGTATTCCATCTGGCAAGGTCCACGTGTATCGTTGCCATTTATGTTGGTGAAAAAAGGTATCTGCAATGAAGAAGTCGTTGGTCTTGCAAAATTCTATCACGAGATCTCTGGCATTGTTTCTATCACCAAGGCCATATTTTCCAACTACCAATTCTTCTTTGTTTCCAACTTTCACATTCTAATCACCAGTAATTATCAACGCATCCTGATTGCATGTTCCATCAATTTCAGATTGCAGAATTGGTAAAAATCTTCAATGTCATCATCTTTAGCCTTAGCGGTTGGTGCATAAATTTGAATAATAGTCATATTAACTGGTAGGCATATGTATATTATCCTATCACTGACAGCATTGTACTTCAGGATAGATCTTGAAATGTTCTTTTCGACAATGAATGCAACACCATTCCTCTTCAAGTTGTCATTCCAGGCATAGTAGACCATATGATTGTTCAATTCAAAATGGTCAATACCAGTCCATGTCAGCTTACTAATACCTAAGATATTAATGTTTATGCATTCCATTTCATTTTTGACAACTTCCAGTTTTCCTGGATTCATACACTGCACGTTCTGATTATTAATGGATGTTTGCAGCTATTTCTTCTCTTGTTGACTAGTGCCACATCAGCAAATGAAGGTGTCAAAAGCTTGACTCCATCCATATCATTAAGTTCGACTCTACTTTGAGGAGGCAGCTCTTCCCCAGTTGTATTTTGAGTGCCTTCCAACCTGAAGGACTCATTTTCCAGCACTATATCAGACAATGTTCCTCTGCTGTTCATAAGGTTTTCACTGGCTAATTCTTTTCAGAAGTAGACTGCTGGGTCCTTCTTCCTAGTCTGTCTTAGTCTGGAATCTCAGTTGAAACCTATCCACTATGGGTGACCCTGCTGGTATTTGAATACCGGTGGCATAGCTTCCAGCATCACAGCTACACGCAAACCCGCACAGTACGAAAAACTGACAGATGTGGGAGGCTTAAAAGCCATTAGAAATTTATATTACTTCTTCATCTATCTGCTTATATTTTGGTGCTATATTTTAAGAAAAATCATAAGCATCACATCATTTGACCCTTAAATATTTCACTATGAAATTCAAAAAAGGACATTTTCTTACTAACCACAATACCATTTCAATAGCTATCAAAATAACACCTTAATACCACATAATATTCATCTTAAAGTTATTTTTAAAATTTGTTATTTCAAATCAAAACCTAATCAAACACATTTATTGTAATTTTTTTAATGACCCATAAAAATTGGTAAACCACTAACTGGAATGATCAAGAAAAAATAAAAAAAAATAGAAAAGATAAGATTACAAATATCAGGTATGAAAGAAGAGACATTACTGATATTAAAAGCATAATAAGAAAAAATTACGACCAACTCTATACCTATACATTTCACAATTTAGATGAGCTGAGTGGAAGCTGAAACTACCCCCACCAAACACACACACCAATACAGTAAATAAAAAATAATGTCACATCCTGAGAGAGATGGTGGAGACGAGTGTGACCCTCAGGAATCTAAAGGGTGGACAAGTGTTGGTCACAATCTGAATTTAATTCACCAGTCTGGCCTCCGCAGAAACCAGATGGATTTGAAGGCTGACTATGAAACACTGAAAAGCTCAACCAAGTGGTTACCCCAGTCACAGCCACTATGCCAGAAGTGATATCTTTACTAATAGTTTAGTAAGCCTCAGATAAATGGCATGCAGCCATTTGTTTGGCAAACCATTTTCTTTCTATCTAAATTAGAAAAGATAATCAATGTTCTCATGCACATGGAACAGAGCACAATTTACAGTTTGTGCAGCCCAGGGCTTCAAAACGGTTCAGTAATTGCCAACATAAACAAGGGCAGTGTATGCGTTGCACAGCACCCAAATCTGTTAACTGTTGGATTTTGACCCAAGTAGGAAACAGCTGTGCCCTGTTCGAATATGGTGGCTGACATTTGAATATGTGTCGCTTTCCACAATGCTGCCAATAATCCAATCACCCATGTGTATCCCCAAATTTCAGGAGCCTAATGTGGGAGATTGGATTATTGGCAGGATTATGGAGAGAAATACACATTTAAAACAATACGGTCTGCCACCATCTTTGAGCCAGACACAGCTGTTTCTTCCTCGGGTCAAAATCCTACGAGCAATAGATATGATTGCTGTAGAACACATATGCCACCCTTGTTTACCTGGGCAATTACTGAACTGTTTCTCCCCAGACTTTTCCTACCATTTCTTAAGAGATAGATCCTCCTATTTTGAGTTCTTTATTTACTTAATTTTTTATGAATGTGCTTGTTATTTCTTTTTGTCTATGAAGCTACCAGTTAGCTGTGTGTGCACCATGTGCAAGAATGAGGGAGGTTGAGGAGAGTTATATCTTCTGTATGTCAATTCTGCCTCAGACTCTCTATTACTTTCGTTTTACTTGTCAATTCTAGGTCACAAGGACCTCTATGGCTCTGCATAACAGATCTGCTTACTCCTGAGGTATGCCTTCTCCATCTATAATCCAGGATTCAGCTTCCTGAATCCTGCTTCTTCAATTATCAGATCTCCACATTCTTCATAGATATGTTAAAAAAACATTTGTCTATTTCTTTCTTATTCCTATTGCTGGTGTGTATTTATACTATTCAAATATCTTTACTATCATTTTAACAGGATCTCATGAGGAAATGAAGATAGCATACAATAAGCTACTTTGATATTTTTAACCTGAATCCATATCCTTCAATCTTTAATTATTTGAGTTGCTTTGTTTAACAAGAGTCTGATAAAAATTGGTATTTAACCAGTTTTGAAGCACTTACTGATGAAGATCAAAGACTACAGGTTTCAATATGGATTACAAGTCAACATGAAGAAAACAAAAATCCTGACAAATGGACAATAAGCAACATCATGATAAATGGAGACAATACTGAAGTTGTCAAGGATTTCATTTTGCTTGGATCCACAATCAACACCCATAAAAGCAGCAGTCAAGAAATCAAATGGCATAGTGCATTGGGCAAATCTGGTGCAAAAGACCTCTTTAAAGTGTTAAAAAGCAAAGATGTCACTTTGAGGACTAAGGTGTGCCTGATCCAAGTCATGGTATTTTCAGTCACCTCATATGCATGTGAAATATGAGCAATGAATAAGGAAGACTGAAGAAGAATTGACACCTTTGAATTTGGTATTGGCAAAGAATGTTGAATATACCATGGACTGCCAGTAGAACAAATCTGTCTTGGAAGAAGTACAGCCAGAATGCTACTTAGAACAGAGGATGGTGAGACTTCATCTTGTGTAGTTTGGACATGTTATCAAGAAGGACCAGTCTCTGGAGAAGGACATCATGCTTGGTAAAGCAAAAGGTCAGTGAAAAAGAGGAAAACCGTCAACGAGATGGACTGACACAGTGGTTGCAACAATGGGCTCAAACGTAGCAATGATTGTGAGGATAGTGCAAGACTGGACAGTGTTTTTTGATGTTGGACTTGGGGTCTCTATAAGTCAAGTCGGAACCAACTCAACAGTACCTAACAACAATAACAACAACAAATATGGTATTTTCCTTTTAACAAAGGGTTCAATTAATGTATATTAGTTTTTAACCAATTAGTTTGTTCTTCCTTTGTTTATCCTGCTCCTTTTATTTCTTTTTTTTTTTATATTGTTTGAACTGTTCTTTGTTTTTTGTCTTCTGAATGTAGATTATTATTTCTTAATTTTGTTTTCCCAGGGTTTTTGAAGATATACTTTCTTTTACAAGTTACATATCTACAAAAATATAGCACGTGTGTTTAAAATATTTAAGCTTAAAATTTATTGTTTAATCTACAATTCTTCTGTTCATTAAAGTCAATAATAAAATTTTATCTTTTGAGTTTTCCCTTCTTTTAAATGAAAAATATGCCATAATTTGTTTCCTTCTGTTCAATCGTCCTTCATCACTGTCCTTGCCAATACGATTTAAAAGTTTAGAAAGATCTTGTTATTTTTATAATATATATTTTTCGTTTTAACAATAAGGTTTGCTGTTTATATTTGGTTTTATAATAGATTTTTAATAATTATTTACACAACATTTCGTTTAAGTGAATTTAGTGGTGATGACCATTTATTTCACAACCACATATACCCCATTATTCAACTAATATTTTATTTCTTCTCAATAACTTTGAACTATAAGCAGGTGCCTATTTTAAAAGATGGCTCTTAAATTATATTTTTGTTGTTCTTGCATAACTAAGAATTTCAGTTGATTTTTTAAAAAAAACTCTTCTATCACTGTTACTGAAGAATAATGCTGAAACTGGTTTATAAAAATGGCTCAGAAAAGAAATTTAAAGTAGATTGCTTTAAGTTCCTTAAAAAATTCATTCGTTCCTTTTATTTTTATTGTTTTGTTTTGTTTTTGCTGAATGTCAGTAGGATTTTTACTTTATTCTTGTAATTCAAAAATTTTGGCTTGCTTCTCCTTATCAAAATTTTATGGGCAGAGGTAGTCTTTTGAACCTACCTAGCTATGCAGTTTTTAATTTTTTTCCTTAAATTTTGTCTGCTATGATTTAGTCTACCTAATTAAGTTAATTTTCCAGAAGAAAAATAATCTTATTTTTCTTTCTGTCCTTCTATTGAAGGAAAAAGGGGGAGATGTTAAAAATTTTCTTTCATATTACTGATTTTTCTTTTTTGGTGTGTGTTCTGTCATTATAATTATTTAAATATTGGAAAATTATTGTGCACACACTAAAAACAAATCAAGCCCTAAAGTAGGGTAAAATATGAATTCCCTTCAATCTTCTCTTAAGTGTGAACAATGGCTTTTTAATATTTTAGATTTTAATATTTGCATATAAGTTTGTGTAGGTCCTTGGGTGGCACAAATGGTTTGGCAAAGTTTGATGGTTTGAATCCACCCAGCAACACCTTGGAAGAAAGGCCTGGTCATCTACTTCCAAAAAACCAGCCATTGAAAACTCTATGGATCACAGTTCTATTCTGACACATATTGGGTCATCATGAGTCAGAATCTACCCATTGGCAATGGGCTTGGTGTTTCTATGACTATATGTGTAAATATGTATCCAAAATTCAACTTTTGTGTCAAGTTCATATCTTCCTTGAAGGCCTCCATGACCACCCATATCTGCAGTCATTTATCCTTCAACAAATCATATTGTCTAACTTACCTATGAGGTGCTTATGAGTGTATAGGGAAATATGTAACCACTGTTGCACACTTTCTAGAGGAAAATTTTACAAAATATGCCAAAATTATAAAAGACAACTGTCACTTTGCTTGACAATACTAGTACTATTAATTTAAACTAACGCCTCCATTAATGTATAAAGATATTAATTACAAAAACATTGTAAAAAACAGGAAAACAACTAGAACATCTGCCAGTACAAACAACCTGTTGATGTCAAGTTGATTCTGATTCATAGTGACACTATAGGATAGAGTAGAACTGCCTCATAGGGTTTCCAAGGAGTGGCTGGTGGATTCAAACTGCCGACCTTTTCGTTAGCTGCCAAGCTCTTAACCACTGTGCCACCAGAGCTTCAGTAGGTTGCCAATTATATGAATTATGGCACAAACTACAACAGAATTGTATTGCATTAGTATTACCATCACATTCACTTTAAAAAGAAAATGATAGCTAGGTATATCTGACATGTAAAACTTGACATTTCCAAAACACACACACTCACATCTGGGTATGTGTATAATTTAAAAAGATACAGAATACTAGGTAAATTAAATCATATATATACATATATGTCTGTATATATATATGTACACATGCATACATACACATATGTATGTATATACAGAAAAGGAGAATGAGAATCAAGGGAGAGGATCGTGTGGGGAGGGGAAGAAGGCTTTCGTTTTTTTGTTTTCATTTTTGTGTTGTTTACTTCCTGTTAGGTTTGCATTTTCTACTCACATACATAAATGCCATTTATGTATGCATTTAAGTATGTATTCAACGACAACAAGAAGTATCCTGACAGTAATATGATGTGACATTTTTCTCTTACTGCTCTCTATATTAGAAAATTGGTAACTGTTGTTTCTAAAAGTTTATGCCAATTACAGTTCTCCAATACACAGAAATATTGGAGAAATGTCCCACAGTTTATTCAACGTTGTTTGGAAGCCAGAACTCAACATTTGTCCACATAGGAATGTTATAAGTGCTGCTAAGATGCTCTATGAGTATAAAAACACATGTTCCCTGATCAAGAGATTTCATGTTTCTTGTTAGAATAAACAAACAAACAAATAAATAATAAAGATAAACTTAGCAACTGTCATCCATCCATGTTTGTGGTAAAAAGTCAAATTTTTCAGATGTTGGAGGAAATGAAATTAGCAATATACATACTAGCTTTTTTGAGATTATCTTGATTTCCAAAGCTAACCATGTCATTACTATGACATAAATCATCAGAGTATCTTAACATTTTAGACTTAGATAGTCAAATGACATCTTTCAGACCCCCTTTCCTAGAAGAAATGCTAAAAAGAACTAGAAAGAATGTAAGGAAGCATGTTAGGATTCACAAGAGTTTCAAGGTCTGGTGAGACTTCAGATCCAGGCAGGTGAGACAAAGCAGAATCTAGTGAAATGGATCAGGCTAGAACACTAACAGAGTTTGAAAGTCTGCAAACTAGAAGTGACATTCAGTACATTGCTTACTGGGTCTTAAAGCATGCTCATAAAACTGACTTCAAGATCAATTACCTGGAGAAGGTGAAGAGGCTGACTCATATCATTCACTAGTCAAGACTGACTCAGACACTTCTCAATGGGAAAGTGTAGCTATATGGAACTATAGGCTCCACCTGTGTGCAGCTGAAGAAATTAACCGCTGTTTTATTTTATTTATTTTTTTCCTTCCATCCTTCCTTAAATTTAAAAAAGATAGAGTGTTATATAAATAAAATCATGCATACAGATTCCTTCCTTCTTTCTTCCTTATATTTAAAAAGATAGAGAATATTATGTAAATAAAATTATATATATTCCTTCCATCCTTCCTTCCTTCTTTCCCTTCTTCCTCCCTTCCCTCCTTCCTTCCCTCCTTTCTTCCTTCCTTCCCTCTCTCCCTCCTTCATTCCCTCCTTCTCTCCCTCCCTCCCTCCCTTCTTTTTTTACTTTCCTTCAGGTGGTTGTGGTGATATGATGACGTTCTTTAGCACAGACTAAGAAAACACAAAAGCTTGCCTCTTCTACACGTATCACTGGTAATAGTTATCTAAAGCTAGATAAATGAACAACAACAATAACGAAAACAGCAACAATGCCAATGGTTACTGTTCCCCTTCTAACCTTGACTGAGAGGAAGAAATTCTTTTCTATCTCTTAGGATTCATTAGTAGATGATATACTCCAAATGCAGCAACATCCTGATAATTTATGCAGTAACATCTGCAGTATTCTGCTTTCAGTGTATGTTTCTTATTTTCTAATACTATTATGAGACCCTTAAGGATAGGAATAATAGCTAATAGTAATTTTATGTGCTTTATAATCCTAGGAACAGTGCTAAGGACCTGGAGAAGACTCAATAAATAATTGTTAATTGATATAAAATCACTTAACACAGTCATAAAACAAAAGAAAGTATGTTCATAGGGTTCAGAATTAAAAAAACGGTACAATTTAAAAAATAATAGATTTAAAAAAATTGCTTCTGACCCCCACGGGTCTATCAGTTTGTCATATTGTTGGGGCTTGCATATTGCGTGTGATGCTGGAAGCTATGCAACCAGTATTAAGATACCAGAAGGGTCACCCATGGTGGATAGGTTTCAGCTGAGCTTCCAGACTAAGACAGACTAGGAAGAAAGCTCTACTTCTGAAAAGAGTTAGCCAGTGAAAACCTTATGAATAGTAGAGGAACACTGTCTGATATACTGCCAGAAGATGAGTCCCCCAGGTTGGAAGGCACTCAAAATACAACTGGGGAAGAGCTGCCTCCTCAAAGTAGAGTCAACCTTAATGACTTGAATGGCATCAAGCTTTTGGCACCTTCATTTGCTGATGTGGCAGGACTCAATATGAGAAGAAACAGCTGCAAACATACATCAATAATTGGAATGTGGAATGTATGAAGTATGAATCTAGGAAAATTGAAAATTGTCAAAAATGAAATGGAACTCATAAACATTGATATCCTAGGCATTAGTGGCCTGAAATGGACTAGTGTTGACTATTTAAATCAGACAATCATATGGTCTACTATGCCACGAATAACAACTTGAAGAGGAATGGCATTGCATTCATTGTCAAAAAGAAAATTTCTAGATCTACCCTAAAGTACAACGCTGTCAGTGATAGGATACTATCCATAGGCCTAACAGTTAATACGACTATTATTCAAATTTATGCACCAACCACTAAGGCTAATGATGATGAAATTGAAGATTTTTACCAGCTTTTGCATGAAACATGAAATTAGGATGCATTGATAATTACTGGTGATTAGAATGTGAAAGTTGGAAACAAAGAAGAAGAATTGGTAGTTGGAAAATATGGCCTTGGTGATAGAAACAATGCCAGAGATCTCATGATAGAATTTTGCAAGACCAACGACTTCTTCATTGCAGATACCATTTTTCACCAACATTAATGGCAATTATACACATGGACTTCACCAGATAGAATACACAGGAATCAAATCGACTACATCTGTGGAGAGAGATGATGGAAAAGCTCAATATCATCAGTCAGAACAAGGCCAGGGGCCGACTGTGGAACAGACCATCAATTGCTCATATGCGAATTCAAGTTGAAACTGAAGAAAATTAGAACAAGTCCATGAGAGCCAAAGTACAACCTTTAGTACATCCCACCTGAATTTAGAGACAATCTCAAGAATAGATTTAACATGTTGAACACTAATGACTGAAGACCAGATGAGTTGTGGAATGACATCAAGGACATCATATATGAAGAAAGCAAAAAGTCATTAAAAAGACAGGAAAGAAAGAAAAAAATAAAATGGCTGTCAGAAGAGACTCTGAAACTTGCTCTTGAACGTTGAGTAGCTAAAGCAAAAGGAGAGTAGAACTGTTCCATAGGGTGTTCAAGGCAGTGACCTTTCAGAAGAATATTGTTAGGCCTTTCTTCTGAGGAGCCTCTGGGTGGGTTTGAACTCCCAACCTTTAGGTTAATAGTCTAGCACTTAACCATTTGCACCACCCAGTAGGGACGCAAAAATCTGCACGGGAGTTCTATTCCATTTTGGGAGGGGATATAGAGTTTCTTCTTTGGATGCTTATTTTCTATATCTATTATTCTAGGTTTTTTTTGTTTGTTTGTTTGTTTCCTTCATCATCTTCCTTTGTTACTTACTATACAAACCTGTGGTACCTACTCTACTCCGTGCTTCTTATTATTTAGTCTTCATTTAAGAACTTGGTTTTTTGTTTGTTTTGTTTTTAATTTCTTTCCTGAGCTCTGTACTTCCTGTCTTTCCCTTCTTCCTGTTGTCTGGTCATCTCTTCTTTTGTTCTTTTATATATGTATTTGATTGCTTTGTTAAAGTTTTTTGTTTTATTTCATGTGGAATTTCGCATTAAAATTTTTATCTGTTTTGTGTCTCCATTTTTTAAAATTCATTTCCAGTATACATATGAAACCTTTGCATTGTTTTCACTTTTTTTCTAATCATATGTTTTTATTGTTCTGTGCTTACTCTTATTTTGTTATTCAATTCTGAGTGAGTTGGATTTTCCATAAAACTATTAACAGATGTTTCTTTTGGAGGAGGGAGATATCAGTGTATCTCTCCGTTATCATGGTTCAAGGGCACCTTCCTTTCTTGCTGCTGCAATGGGCTTTTGTCATGATATCACTGTTTTGTGCAGCTTCATCTTCTTGAATCGTATAACATATCCTGACTCAGGAGAGCTTTGAGAGCTGGTCCAGCCACGTTGCTTTGGTGACCATTGCATCCAAGGAACACCACCACTGCTTTCCTAGGTGACATCCTTATCTTTAGAGGGTATACTTTCTGCCTGCATATTCTGAGAGATACCAAATCTGAGTCTCTCTGGGCACTTTCTATGCTTTTTGTTTCTATGCAGCCTATTAGTTTTGCCCTGTACCCTCTTCTTTAAAGAGAATATTCATTATCAATTTTTGAGATCACCATTGATTATGTCTCATTGTTTATTAACTACAATAAGTTGATAATAATAGTATCTCATAGTGTTGTTATGACATTTAAATGAATTAACATTTGTAAATAACTTAAAACAATACCTGGAACACAGTAAGCACTATTTAAGCATTTGTTACATTGAAACGAACAAAAAAACAAAAAAATCTGCTATCTCTGGGACCCTTTCTCAATCTCAGTTCTTCCTAGAAGGGATATCATTCTTACTGTTTGGGGTTTTCTAGTCTCAGGTGGTTTTGGCAGCACTCTTATATTATTTGAAACTTGGAGGTTTTCTCTAACTCCTAGTTTTGCTGAAAATACTGTTTGTGAGTTTTCTTCTTTTTTTCCTATCCTTTTTTTGTTTCACTTCCTGAAAAAAAAGGTGGGACTCTTCAGAAAACATTGCCATATTTCTACAGAAAATTTATTTTCAAGTTATTACTTCAGAGTCACTTGAATTTCTTTCATTTAAGACTGAACTTCTAAATTAGCCTGATGTGGAAATGGAACATCTTTGTTCTTTGCTTCATCTACCCCATGTGTCATGAGGCACACCTTAAAGGTAGCTAAATGAATCTTGTGTAAATATTTTAAAAAAAAAACAAAACAACCTGTTGCTATCAAGCCAATTCTGACTCATGGTGACCTAGTGTGTTAAAGAATAGAACTGCTTCATAGAGTTTTCTTGGCTGTAATCTTTATGAAGCAAATCACCAGGGTTTTTTCAGCAGCACCACTGCTTGGGTTTGAATCACCAACTTTTAAATTAGTAGCCAAGTGCAAACTGTTTGCAGTACCCAGAAATCACCTATGTCTAAATACTAAAGGGGTTAAATATGAGAAAGAATAAAAATGTTTCCAAATCTCATACAGAGTAAAAAATCTATTTTCTTAATGGAGATCTATTTTTCATGGGCTTTGCATTTTAATCAATACATCTAGACCCCATATTTCCTGTCGCCTAGAGCCGTTTAAATCACATAGTTGATATTCCTGTGGACACATACAACCCAGAGGTCTAAATTAAAATAATATAATGCAAGCTATTTAATCTTTTATTTGTTTCTTAAAATATGACATTTCCCTAGAAGATAATTTAAAAATCAAATTTTTCTTTAGTATCCAGGTAACAGTAATGATATTTTTTTTCCAGGTTGATTTTAGCAGCCCAGCAGGAACACAGCAGAAGACAGTGTGAAAATTAACAGAAGCACGTTAGGCTCATTTGCACACACCCATACACCGAAAGTGCAAAAATTTATAAATTTGTAAAATTACAAAAAAAAGGGGAGGAGGGCAAGGCTGAATTTAAAAAAAAAATCAAAGCATTTGGAAAAGAAACAAAATGAATAACAGAACTACTCTAAAAAATGAAATTGTCTATGACCCTAACAGGACTCATACTTTTCAGACTGTTTTGTTCTGTGAAGCAGAGAAAGATGAAGTCTTTTGTTTGTTTTAAATATCAGAAATAGGAAAAACACAAAGAAAACAAAATGAAAACTTGGTAAACTATGGCTGGTGTTTAGGAGGATCTCAAAATATTCCCTGCATCCAAATGAAATATTAGGCAAGTAGAAGCCAAAATATCACTTTAATTATTGGTAAAGCCTAAGTAGAAAGAAGGGCTTGGAACCAGTTCATTCCAGTTCAAACCTCTGCTGATAATTTGCATTTCTAGTAAATTCCCTGCTGATAATCTGTATTTCTAACAAGGTCCTAGAAAGTTATACATAAGAATCACCTGGAGATCTTGTTAAAATTTAGATACTGGTTCAGTATACCTGGGGTGGAAATGCAAATTCTTAGCAGGGAACTTGTTAGAAATGCAAATTCTCAGCAGGGGTTCAGACAGGAACGAACTGGTTAGCAGCTATGGTTGAAAGAAAAAGCCCGGAGTAAAGTCAGATGGGATTGATAAATCGCTACCCTCCAGCTAACACTCCCTAAGACCTTGCACCAAGGAAATTTTGAGTTTATAGAACAGGCTAACCAGGTTACCATCTCCATGATTCAACACTTGTTGGTTTTTTTTTGTTAGTTACCCTATAGTTGGCCTTGACTCACAACAACCCCATGTACGACAGAACAAAACTTTGTCTAGTCTTGCACCACACTTACAATCAATGGCATGCTTGTGCTTTCTTATGGCCACTGCGTATTTTGAGTCCCTTCCAACCTAGGGGGCTTATCTTCCAGCACTATCTCAGATAATGTTCTGTTATGATCAATGGGGTTTTCACTGGTTAATTTTCAGAAGTAGACTGCCAGGTGTTTTTTTTAGTTTGTCATAGTCTGGAAGCTCTGCTGAAACCTTTCCACCACAGGTGACCTGCTGGTGTTTGAAACACAGTGACAAAGCTTCCAATGTCACAGAAACATGCAAGTCACCACAGTAGGGCAAACTGACAGACCGGTGGTGGTTTGATAGAATAAGTCCACTTAAAAAACTGGCACGAATCATTATTGCTCACCAATTAGGTAGCTTGCTCCTCCTCCACAGAATGGAGAAAAGAGAGGGCAAAAGTGTAGGGGGAGATCCTTACCTACAGAAGCCAATGGAGTAGGAAGGAGGCACTATCTATCTAACACAAGTGATATTATTTATTTATTTTTTTAACTAGCCTCAGGAACAGATTTGTGGAGACTTACGGCCACATGGTGCTCTAGGAAGAAGCACCACACCATCCCTGCATAGCAAAGATCCAAAAAATTAAGCCAAACAGAGAAAACAGCAATCCCGAAACCCTAAAACATCAAATGAAGAGGTAAAGAACTCAGCCAAGCAACAAATGGAGTGAGAAACTGACAGAACAGAGAGCGAGGAGACATGCATGCAGAGGTCCCCTATCAGCTCACGCAGTGCAGGTCTGCCATCTTGGACTCCTATCAGAGACCAGCAAATGGGGGGTACGAGAAAGCAGCTTCACAGGGCTTCCAGCAGGAGACAGAACAACTGGTAACTGACGATATACGCTTTCCCACCCTCCACCCTTCTTTGCCCCCACTTGGCTTCCTCTGCTTCCCGTGGCCACAGTCTCTTGGCTGGGAAGAACCAGCTGCTTGGATTCCACCCACCTGCCCTGGCCGACACCCTGAGTGCCATTTGTTGGCTGCTGGTGTTGCTTTTCTCCGCTTCTTTTGATTTCTTCCTTACCTCTTACCACCTCCCCCTCCTTTTGCTCAAATACCTGGCTCCGTGCACCATCTTTGCTTCTTCCTAAGGGTCTATGGAGCTCCGTTCGAGTGTGGAACTGCTTCCTGGTCTGTGCTGCCATGCTGATGGAATCCCAGGGCTTTTTTTGTTTGTTAGTTTGTTTTGAATTCTTTGTTTTCTTTTTCTTTCTCGAGTTGGGAGCCCATTCTAGCGGGGCAGTGCTACGCGACTTGGTACCTACCCCCTCAGCTTGTGCAGACATGCAGAGGGATCCCTGAGGGCTTTTCTTTTTGCATGGTTTTTTTTCTGTTTTTTGGGGGCTTTTCTTGTTCTTTTTTTAAAATTTGTTTTGTTTTCTTTTCCCTCTTTTTCCCTTTTTGTCTTTCTTCATTACTCAGTTTCTCATCTCTCTATACCTTCCTTCTCTTCCTGTCCCCTGAATACCTGGCGCCAAATACCTCTACACCTTCTAGCCAGGCTGTACTTCAACACCTGGGAACGACTTCCCCAAACTCGCAGCCACACTGGTGGGATACCTTGTAGATTTGCTGTTCTTTTTTCTTTCTAATTTTTATTTATTCATTCTTTTCTTTTCTTTTTATGTCTTCTTCTTCCCCCTTTAGTTTTTCTCGATTTCATACTCTTTCATCTTTCCACTCCAACGACAAGCTCCCCAGCACTCTTTTTTGTTTGTTTGTATGTTTTTGGCTCCTGTTCCTCTCTCCTCTCTCCCGTATACATCTTAGCTCCACACATCACAATCTCCCCCCTCCATCCTGCCTATCTGTACCGTGCACTTAACATCACAACACAAAGCAGCATAGGCACGGCCTGCAGGAACCTGCCCTGCACTGATTACCGACCTGCCCTGATGGCTGTAGTAAGTGCCACAAACAACCCATCCCAGCAACTCTTCTTCAGCTAGACCTGTCCAGCTGTATCATATCTGAGCAACTGACCCTGCCAATTCGAGAAGGAGATGAAAAGTATCATGCCCACAGACGAGCAAACAACAAAGAACACACACCCTGCCTGCTCCGACATAACCAAATTAAAAAAGAAAGGACAAAACAAACAAATCTACAATCAACAAATAAGAAAAATAACTACTGAATGCCCCTAAGACAGCAGACAATATCAAAACATTTACAAAAACAGGACAGGATGGCTCCAGTAGGCGTCCAAAATAAAACACCAGATGACCTTCCAGTAGAAGAAAAGGCACTAGAACTACCTGATAGGGAATTCAAATCTCTAATACTCAGAATTATCCGAGGGTTGAAGCAAAAAGCAGACAAAAATGAGGAAAAAAATAGACAAATTCATGGAAAAGGCAGAAAAATTCATGGAAAATACAGGCAAAAAAAAGGAGGAATTCAGGAAAGTAATGCAGGAACAAAATGCCAAAATAAATTCACAACTAGAAATTATACAAAAACAACAATTAGAAATCCAAAAGATAAACAACAAGATTTCAGAAATGGACGGTGTCATAGAAGGGCTGAGAAGCAGATTTGAAACGGTGGAAGACAGGATCAGTGGAATTGAAGACAAACACTTGGATACAACTCTGAGGAAAACTCAGAAAAAAGAACAAAGAAAAATGAAGAGACCCTGAGAGTTATGTGGGATACAATCAAAAGCAAAAATTTGCGAGTGATTGGAGTTCCAGAACAGGGGGAAAAAACAGAAAACACTTCAATTCGCTACTGAGGCTTCCAGATCCACCAGATCCATTGAAACTAGTTTGGTAAAGTTTGTCAATTACGGTTGTGGCTATCTGCCAAAGAGTTAACCCTCAACCCATGGCAACCCTACGCACAGCAGAACAAAATGCTGTCAAGTCCTGCACCATCCTCATGATTGATTGTGGATTGGACTTTGTGATCCATAGAGTTTTCATTCACTGATTTTCAGAAGTAGATTGCCAGGCCTTTCCTCCTAGTCTGTCTTAGTCTGGAGGCACCCCTGAACTTGTTCAGCATCATAGCAACACACAAACCTCCACTGACTAACAATTTGTAAAATGCAGAGGATGTTTTTCTTCTTGACTTATTTGACTTCTGTGCTGTGTTGATGACATCTTTCTTCAGAGAATTTATTTTTTTCCATTCTTGAGTTCTGAGCAATAATGTATGGTAACTTCACTACCCTCTGGGGAAGTGGATACTCTGATTTTGTAGGAATAGGTTTAGGTCAAGTGACTAGGGTTCTAGTAGAATTGCACAGTTTGATCTATTAGCTGTTCACCCAAAAGAGCCAGAAGCTGGGTCATGATTCCAATGGATAGGAAGGTACTGATAACATGAAGAAATAATAAACAAGGGCAGAAGGAGGGAAATGATGGGCCAGGTTAAAGATCACATCCTATATATTTCTGAGCCTTTCTGTGCCTTCTTCTATGTCTATTTCTGACTTTCTCCGTCTCTCTTATAGTTTCACTTCTCCTCCTCTCCCTTTTTTTTTTCCCCTTGTCTGTATTTCCTTGTTTTCCTCTCATTCCTCATATAATTCTCTTTCTCCTTAGGTTTTCTAAGGAAAGTTAGGTTCTGTCTTAGACAACAAAATTATTTTATTTTTGTTAAGGCTCAGTTGCCTCTCAGACTCATGAGCACATGAGGGAAAACCCTGCAGTTATGGTTCTCTAACCTCCTTGTTATTTTAGCGTCGGGCTAAGACAGCAGATTTCATATGTAATGAAGAAACTTCAGAATAATATATATTTATCAGAAAGACTTGGTTAATAGTTCAATGTTTTCTAGGAAATGAACACATTAATTTTTGTATTAAACTATTGTTTTATGTTCAACTCTTCTCACTTGAAGTTTTACTGGGCTAAGACCAAAATTAATAGCTTTTGGGGAATCCTGGACAAACACAAAGAGAAGTTTATACAGCAATGTACGCCACTTAAACAAAGGACATAATTGCCTATGAAAGATCTTTTGGTCCTTATCTCTTGTTTGGAAACTTATCTGGATGTGTTTTAACCCCTAGGAATGCTCAGTTGGATGACAATGACTGTTTTCTTTGGGATTTTAATGTGTTTCGCATCTGTCTCCTGAATGTGTGAAATGGATTATTAAATTACATTCGCATCAGAGAAAAAACTTTAGCACTGATTTACTACTACTTTGTTTAATAGAGAGTTGAAGATGGTCTCCACAGCTGATGACTATATTTTCTTTTAAGAGAAGAAACGATCTTGAAAGAAATCCCAATGCTTCTAATAAAATGATTATCATCAACAGACTCCTAAAAATTCATAGAAAAATAATCTTTGAAAAATGAAAATCTAAATATTGGGGCACATTCTAATTTTTCTCTTTATTCATTTTATGCCAAGTATCATTGTTACTCTATGTGCGTTTGCCAAAGATAAACTCAATTTTTATCAAGAATATACAATTGATGTGATGGTCGAGACTGTATGCCACCTTGGCTAGGCCATGATTCTCAGTGTTTTGGCAGTTGTATAAAGTTGTGATCACTTGCCTGTTGGAATCTGATATGTAATCACCCCCGTGATGGAATCTGCTGAGCGGTACCAGCAAGGCAGGGCCTGTGGCAGCTCACCACCTTCTCAGCCTTCATCTCTCTGCCCTCCGCTGGCTACTTCCTTCCTGCTCACCTTGGCAAGGTTTTTGGCTTGTTCTGGACACAGCATCTGCCTGTTGTCATCTCACCTCCAGTTCTTGGGACTTGAGCCAGCAGCTTACCTGTCGATCTCAGGATTCGTCGATCTTCACAGCCTGTGAGCAAGAGTCCTGCTCCCCAACCTAATGATGTTGTGTATGCCAGCCCCTGCAGCTACATGAATCAGAAGAAACCTTGTGGTCTTACCTGCTGATCTTGGAGTTCATTGACTTCACAGCCTGTGAGTGGGAGCCCTGCTCTCTGACCTGCTGACCTTGGGTTCACCAGCTTCTACAGTTGCGTGAATTGGGAGACACCTCTACCCTGATCCAAGGACTTGGGACTTTCTAGCCTCTACAAGCGTATGAGCTGTTTCCTTGATATAAATCTCTGTCTATATATATATATTTATACACTTGCTTTTCTAGAGAACCCAGCCTAAGACAACTGACATATTGATTTTAGAGCAAGACTTTCCTTAAAATCACTAGGGCTGGGTACCATGGTCTCAGGGGACATCTAGCTTCTTTGGCATAACATAGTCTATAAAGAAAATGTTCTACATCTTACTGTGGTGAGTAGCATCTGAGGTCTTAAAAGCCTGAGAGCAGCCATCTAAGATACATCTATTGGTTCCATACCCGCGAAACTAAGGAGATTGAAGAAGACCGAAGACACAAGGGAAAGATTAGTCCAAAGCACTAATGAACCACATCTACCACAACCTCCACCAGACTGAGCCCAGAACAACTACATGGTGCCTGGTTACTGCCACAGATTGCTCTATCAGGGATCACAATAGAAGGTCTCTGCCAGAACTGGAGAAAAATGTAGAACAAAATTCAAATTTAAAAAAATAAATGAATAAAAAAGGCCAGGCTTTCTGGTATGACAGAGACAGGAGAAACTCAGAGAGTATGGCCCCCAGACACCCTTTTAACTCAGTACTGAAGTCACTCCTGAGGTTCACCTTTCAGCCAAGTCTATCGGGCTAGCCATAGCACACATGAGGAATGTGCTTCGTAGTTCAATCATGTATACGAGACTAATGGTCAAACCAGCCAAAAGCAAAGATGAGAAAGCAGGAAGGGACAGGAAACTGTACGAATGGAAACAGGTAATGTGGGGTGGAGAAGGGAAGAATATTGACACATCATGGGACTGGCAACCAATGTCACAAAACAATTTGTGTATTAACCAAATGATGAGAAATTAATTTGCTATGTAAACTTTCACCTAAAGCACAATTTAAAAAAAAGAAACAAAGGGAAAAAAAAATCACTGGAATCTCTACTTACAATCAAATTTAAAAGTGGCATTTAGGATACATATGTGTTGTAAGAGTATTTACTAGGCCCTATACAAGTTACATACACTTCTTTTAACCTTCGTTTTTATCATCACTCCTCAATAAACCCAATCTATATAGTAATTAAGAAACCAAAAAAAAAAAAAAAAAAAAAAAACTAAACCCATTGTCATCGAGTCGATTCTGACTCATAGTCACCCTAAGAAAAGCAAGTCATAAATATTCCAGGCTTATGTTCAGAAGCTTCACAGATGCTCCTGAAAGTGTTTCAAACCACACACTTATTCTGTTCTAGTTCTACCCACTTACAGATATTGGACATTTCTCTTTTTAGGTCTTCTTCTGCCTTTTGAACTTAAAACCTGGTTTAGATTTGTTGAGCTACAACTGTAATATTGGTGCCCTCAGAGTACTAACCCTGTAGCTTCTACCTCATCAGACCTCAGTTCTAGTCCCCAGACTAAGTCCTTTCCCTGCTTCCTCCTTGGGGCTCCATCAAAATAAGTGAATCAAATACCAATCATGTACATTTTTGGAGAAAGGTTAACTTTAACACATGAAAAGAAATGTGACCATATAAACTGATGGCCATTCTACCCAAAATATTTCCTCTAAAATTCTTCAATCATGGTAGCTCTTAAAAAGTTAACTCTGGCGGGGCCAAGATAGTGGAGTAATCAGACGCTTCTGGTGTTCCCTCTTACAACAAAGACCAGAAAAACAAGTGAATAGATTATATATGACAATCTAGGAGCCCTGAACATCAAAGGCAAAGTTGAAGAACTGGACTAAGTGGCAGCTGGAGGGAGAGAAGTTTCACAAGCAGGGTAGAGTTGGGGGACCTGACCCAGTGAGAACTTGATCCCTTCAGCCTGGATCAACTTGGGGGTGAGTGGTGAGGCAGGCAAGCAGCAGTGCTTGGGAGACAGTTTCCACACCGAGAGAGACCCAGTGGCAGAGAGTGTACTCGGCCATCTAGAACCAGTGTGAATCAGCCTTCGATTGGCGAAAGATAAGTACTTGCGTCTGGCCTACTACGTGGATCAAAACCACCCCCCTTAGGGAAAAAACTCTCTCCCATTTACCTCCCTGCTCCCTGCTCTGCACTGGGTCCCAGACCAGCTTCGGCAACTACCGAGTTTCCTAGGCCAGAAGTAGGACCTGTCACACACCCAGAGCCATTCTCCTGGCCTTGGAGATTGAACAAATAAACCAACAGGGAAAAAAAATAATCTGCTGGCTCCCCTAAGCCAGGAACTCAGGGTAGGCACAGCTCCTTTGCCTAGGCAAAGGCATAAGGGATCGACAGAGTTGAGCGCCTTTCCCCCTGCATAGACTTGTGTGGGCCCATTTCAACAGCATGGGCCCTCATTACCACAGTACAACAGGGTATATACCTGAAGTCCAACTTCAACTGTTTTGCTGTGAAGAGGCAGGTTCGTGAATTTGACACTGCTCTGCCAATTAAGCAGGGTCTTCACCTACCCACATCGGAGGCCTGAGGACTGGTTGCTCCACCCACGCCACATAGCTTCCTGTGACAAAGGCCCAAGAATAAGAGGTGCTCCCTAGTCCTTACAGCCAACAGCATTGGGTGCTCATAGACTTGCTGCAAAACACACCCATCTATGTTCCTTAGCGAACAGGGACATGCTTTCCTCCTGGACACTCAGGGGTGGTCATTGGCCCCCTGCCTTGCTCAGCCTGTGTCCCTCTGCTGCAGCCAGATGCCTCTGCCTGCACCAATCACCCATACATGTCTAGAATTGTAGGTGAGAGCTTGCACCACACATTTGGTGGCTGACAACCTGGACATCTGAGCTGAATTCATACAGGAGGAGTGGGCAGACTCCCAGGCTCACATATTTAGTAGCAGGTCTGGCGACATGGGGCAGGACTTTGGAGCTCCAAGTGTGCTGGTAACTGGGCTATCTCACACCAGCAGTCTATTTGGGCGTATCAAAACACAACAAAATAAGAAGCTAGGACACAGTATGCAAACATAAAATAAATAAATATAATAACTTATTGATGGCTCAGAGACAACAGTCAATATCAAATCACATAAAGAGGCAGTCTATGACAGCTTCAGCAAGCTCCCAAAATCTAGAAATTTTCCAGAGGAGGAAAATTTCTTGGAATTACCAAGGCAGAATACAAAAGATTGATATACAGAACTCTTCAAGAGATTAGGAAGGAAATTAAGCAAAACACAGAACACACAATAGAGGAAATTAAGAAGATTAGATAAGAACATAATGACAAATTTAACAGGCTGCAAGAATTCATAGAGAGACAGCAATCAGAAATCCAGAAGATTAACAATAAAATTTCAAAATTAGACAACTCAATAGAAAGTCATAGGAGAGAATTGAGGCAATGGAAGTCAGAATTAGTGAGATTGAAGATAAAGCACTTGACTCCAACTTATTTGAGGAAAAATCAGATAAAAGGATTTAAAAAAATGAAGAAACCCTAAGAATTATATGGGATTCTATCAAGAGGAATAACCTACGAATGATTGGAGTACCAGAACAGGAGGGGATAACAGAAAATACAGAGACAATTGTCAAAGATTTGTTGGCAGAAAACTTCCCTATATCCTGAAAGATGACACGATATCTATCCAAGATGCTCATCAAACTCCACATAAGGTAGATCCCAGAAGAAAGTCACCAAGACATATTATAATCAAACTTACCAAAACCAAAGATAAAGAGAGAATTTTAAGAGCAGCTAGGGATAAAAGAAAAGTCATCTACAAAGGACAGTCGATAAGAATAAGCTCAGACTACTCAGCAGAAACCATGCAGGCAAGAAGGCAATGGGATGACATATACAAAGCCTTTAAGTAAAAAAAATTGCCAGCCAAGACTTATACATCCAGCAAAACTGTCTCTCAAATATGACGGCAAAATTAGGGCATTTCTAGATAAATAGAAGTTTAGGGAATTTGCAAAAACCAAACCAAAATTAAAAGAAATACTAAAGGGA
>NW_004444003.1:8760846-8772494 GCF_000243295.1 Trichechus manatus latirostris
AAGAGGAAATCACCAAATCAATACCATTTACAATGGCCCCCAAGAAGATAAAATACTTAGCCATAAACCTAACCAGAGACGTAAAAGACTTATACAATGAAAACTACAAGACACTACTTCAAAAAACCAAAAGAGACCTGCGTAAGTGGAAAAACATACCTTGCTCATGGATAGGAAGACTCAACATTGTGAAAATATCAGTTCTACACAAAGCAATCTACAGATACAATGTAATCCCTATACAATTTCCAGCAGCGTTTTTTAATGAGATGGAGAAACAAACCACCAACTTCATATGGAAAGAGAAGAGGCCACAGATAAGTAAGCATTACTGAAAAAGAACAAGTGGGAGGCCTCACACTACCTGATTTTAGAACCTATTATACCACCACCATAGTCAAAAGAGCCTGGTACTGGTACAACAACACACACATAGACCAATGGGACAGAATTGAGAATCCAGACATAAATTCATCCACCTATGAGCAGCAGATATTTGACAAAGGCCTAAGTCTGTTAACTGGGGAAAAGACAGTCTCTTTAACAAATGGTGCTGGCATAACTGGATATCCATCTGCAAAAAACTGAAACAAGACCCGTACATCACACCATGCACGAAAACTTTGATTTGACAAGGGTGGGGAGGGAGGGGAGGGCTATTCACTAACTAGATAGTAGACAAGGATTATCTTAGGTGAAGGGAAGGACAGCACACTCCACCGAGGAAGTCAGCACAACTGGACTAAACGAGAGATAAGAAGTTTCCTGAATACAATCAAACACTTCAAGGGACAGAGTAGCAGGGGTGGAGGTCTGGGGACCATGCTTTCAGGGGACATCTAGGTTAACTGACATAACAAATTTTATTAAGAAAATGTTCTGCATCCTACTTTGGTGAGTTGCGTCTGGGATCTTAAAAGCTTGCAAGCGGCCGTCTAAGATGCATCAATTCGTCCCAGCCACCTGGAGTAAAGGAGTACGAAGAACACCAAAGACACAAGGAAAGTATTAGCCCAAGAGACAGAAAGGGCCAAATAAACCAGCGACTTCATTAGCCTGAGACCAGAAGAACTAGATGGTGCCCAACTACCACCAATGACTGCCCTGACAGGGCACAAAACAGAGAGTCCCTGAAGGAACAGGAGAAAGGTGGGGTGCAGAACTCACATTCTAGTAAAAAGACCAGACCTAATGGTCTGAGACTGGAGGAACCCCAGAAAGCATGGCCCTCAGACTCTCTATCAGCCCAGAACTAAAACAATTTCCGAGGCCAACTCTTCAGACAAAGATTGGATTGGACTGTGGGACATAAAATGATACTAGTGAAAACTGTGCTTCTTAAGTAGATACATGTGCCTAAATGGGCAGCTTCTGTCCGGAGGTGAGATGAGAAGGCAGAGAGGGTTAGGAGCTGGTTGAATGGACGTGGGAAATCAGAGGTGGAAAGGAGGAGTGTGCTGTCACAGTATAGGGAGAGCAATTAGGGTAACATAACAATGTATGTATACATTTTTGTATAAAAGACTAACTCGAAATGTTAACTTTCACTTAAACTACAACAAAAACAAACAAACCAAAAAAAGGTAATTCAGCTACACAATATGAGTCAGCTCAATGTGCTTTGTCTTTTTTTTCTTTTTTTTTTATATTGTTGTAATTAAATGAAGTTTACATTTCAAGTTAGTCTCCCATACAAATTTTTTTTTTTACATACATTGTTATGAGACCCTAATTGGTCAACCCATCTTGCAACAGCACACTCCTCCTTTCCGCCCCTGATTCCCCATGACCATTCAACCAGCTCCTAACTCTCTCTGCATTCCCATCTCACCTCTGGACAAAAGCTGCCCCTTTGGTCTCTTGTATCTACTTGACTAAGAGGCACACTGTTCAGGAGTATCACTTTATGACCCACAGTCCAATCCAATCACTGTCTGAAGAGGTGGCCTTGGAAATTATTTTAGTTCTGGTCTGATAGAGAGTCCAGGGGCCATGCTCTCTGGGGTGCCTCCAGTCTCAGTCAGACCATTAAGTCTGGTCTTTTTACTAGAATTTGAGTTCTGCACCCCATCCTTCTACTGCTCCATCAGGGACCTTCTGTTGTGTTCCCTGTCTGGACGTTCACTGGTGGTAGCCGGGCACCATCTAGTTCTTCTGGTCTCAGGCTGATGAAGTCTCTGGTTTATGTGGCCCATTGTGTCTCTTGGGCTAATACTTTCCTTGTGTCTTTGGTGTTCTTCGTTCTCCTTTACTCCAAGTGATTGGGACCAATTGCTGCATCTTAGATGGCCGCTTGCAAGCTTTTAAGACCCCAGACGCCACTCACCAAAATAGGATGCAGAACATTTTCTTAATAATCTTTGTTATGCCAATTGACCTAGATGTCCCCTGAAAGAATGGTCCCCAGACCCAGCATCCCTGCTACTCTGTCTGTCAAAGTATTTGATTGTATTCAGGAAACTTCTTAGCTTTGGTTTAGTCCAGTTGTGCTGACTTCCCTGGTGGTGTGTGCTGTTCTTCCCTTCACCTAAGATGATTGTTAACTACTATCTAGTTAGTGAATAACCCTCACCCTCCCTCCCTACTCCCGTAACCATCAAAGAATGTTTTCTTCTCTGTTTAAACCTTTTCTTGAGTTCTTATAATAGTGGTCTTATACAGTATTTGTCCTTCTGTGACTGACTAAATTCACACAGCATAATAAGTTCCAGCTTCCACCACGTTATACGATGTTTCACAGCTTGATCATTGTTGTTTATCATTGCGTAATGTTCCACTGTGTGGATATACCATAATTTGTTTATCCATTTGTCCGTTGATGGGCGCCTAGGTTGTTTCCATATTTTTGCTATTGTTAACAGTGCTGCAATGAACATGGGTGTGCATATATCTATTTGTGTGACGGCTCTTGTTTCCCTAGGATATATTCCAAGGAGCGGGATACTGGATCCTATGGTACTTCTATTTCTAGCTTTCTAGGGAAGCGCCAAATAGATTTCCAAAGTGGTTGTACCATTTTACACTCCCACCAAGAGTGTATAAGTGTTCTGGTCTCTCCACAACCTCTCCACCATTTTTTATTTCGTGTTTTTTGGTTTAAGGCTAGCCTCGTTGGGGTGAGATGATATCTCATTGTAGTTTTGATCTGCATTTCTCTAATGGCTAATGATTGTAAGCTTTTCTTCATGTGTCTGTTAGCTGCCTGAATATCTTCTTTGGTGAAGCGTCTGTTCATATCCTTTGCCCATTTTTTAATTGGGTTATTTGTCTTTTTGTTGTTGAGGTTTGCAGTATCTTGTAGATTTTAGAAATTAGTTGTTAATCAGATTTGTCATAGCCAAAAATTTTTTCCCATTCTGTAGGTTGTCTTTTTACTCTTTTGGGGAAGTCCTTTGATGAACATAAGTGTTTGATTTTTAGGAGCTCCCGTTTATCTAGTCTCTCTTCTGGTGCTTGTGCATTGTTACTTATGGTTCAAATTGTGTTTATGCCATGTATGAGGGCTCCTAGCATAGTGCTTATTTTTTCTTCCAAGATCTTTATCGTTTTCAATTTTATATTTAAGTCTTTGATCCGTTTTGTGTTAGTTTTTGTACATGGTGTGAGGTATGGGTCTTGTTTCAGTTTTTTGCATATGGATATCCATTTATGCCAGCACCATTTGTTAAAGAGACTCTCTTTTTCCAAATAAATGGACTTTGGGCCTTGTCAAATATTAGATGCCCATAGGTGGATGCGCTTATATGTGGATTCTCAACTCTGTTCCATTGGTTTATGTATCTGTTGTTGAACCAGTACCAGGCTGTTTTGAGTACCGTGGCAGTATAGTAGGTCCTAAAATCAGGTAGTATAAGGCCTCTCACTTTGTCCTTCTTCTTGAGTAATGCTTTATTTATTCGGGCTTCTTCCCTTTCCATATGAAGTTGGTGATTTGTTTCTCCATCTCATTAAAAAATGCTGGTGGAATTTGGATCAGGATTGCATTGTGTCTGTAGATTGCTTTGGGTAGAATTGACATTTTCGCTATGTTGAGTCTACCTATCCATGAGCAAGGTATATTTTTCCACTTATGCAGGTCTCTTAGTTTCTTGCAGTAGTGCCTTGTAGTTTTCTCGGTATAGATCTTTTACGTCTCTGGTTAGATTTATTCCTAAGTATTTTATCTTCTTGGGGGCTATTGTAAATGGTATTAATTTGGTGATTTCCTCTTCAAAGTTGTCTTTGTTGGTGTAAAGGAATCCAATTGATTTTTGTATGTTTATCTTGTATCCTGAAACTTTGCTGAAATCTTCTATTAGTTCCAGTAGTTTTCTTGTGGATTCTTTGGGGTTTTCTGTGTATAAAATCATATCATCTGCAAATAGAGATACTTTGACTTCTTCCCTACCAATTTGGATGCTCTCTATTTCTTTTTCTAACCTAATTGCTCTGGCTAGAACCTCCAGTAATTGTGCTTTGTCTTAATAGCTGTTTTAGATACTGCACTTTAAGAAAAAATAGGGCCTAACGTGTGGAAGAAGAGAAAAGAGACTTCTTCAGGCAAGCAAACCTCTTTACAGTATTATGCAGCTGGGCTCTAAAAATGTAAAGAGTAGCTCTATGGAGTGCCACAAGGAAGAGAAATTTTGCTTAGAAGTTATCTAGACCCCTAGGGACCGAATTACTCTGCTGAGGGCTGGGGACCATGGTCTCAAGGAACATCTAACTCGATTGGCATAACACAATTTATAAAGAAAATGTTCTACCTCATACTTTGGTGAGTTGTGTCTGGGGTCTTAAAAGCTTGTGTATGGTCATCTAAAATACTCCATTGATCCCACCCTATCTGGAGAAAGGAAGAATGAAGAAAACCAAAGACACAAGGGAAAGATTAGTTCAAAGGACTAATGAACCACAACTACCACAGCCTTCAGCAGATTGAGTGCAGCACATCTAGATGGTGTTGGGCTACCACCACTGACTGCTCTGATAGAGATCACAATAGAGGGTCCCGGACAGAGCACGAGAAAAATGTAGAACAAAATTCTAACTCAAAAAAAAAGACCAGACTTACTGGCCCGACAGAGACTGGAGAAACCCTGAGAGTATGGCCCCCAAACACATTTTCAGCTAAATAATGAAGTCACTCCTCAGTTTCACCCTTCAGCCATATATTAGACAGGCACATAAAACAAAGTGAGACTAAATGGGCACACCAGCCCAGGGGCAAGGACGAGGAGGCAGGAGGGGACAGGAAAGCTGGTAATGTGGAACCCGAGTTCAAGAAGGGGAAAGTGTTTACATGTCGTGGGGTTGGTAACAAATGTCACAAAACAATGTGTATTAATTGTTTAATGAGAAACTAATTTGTTCTGTAAACCTTCATCTAAAGTACAATTAAAAAAAAAGTTATCTAGGGAAAAACATAATAGGGAAGCTTAGTTAAGCAAGGTATTCTGGAAACAACAAAAACAACTTTGGAGTCAGTTTGCCGGGCATAGTTAGTAATTATGTGATCTTTGCAAATTATACCTCCTTTCAATTCTATTTTTTTATCTATAAAATGGGTAGGAGTCTCAATGTTTCAGTGTTGTAGAATGAAATAACATGTTAAACACCTAACATTATCTATATGTATTCCTGATAAAAATGATTCCATTTTATTTCTAGCTGAGGCTACACCTGTTAGGAATTTTTAATTCTGTAGATATGAAAAGAAAAGAAGTGGATAATGGCAGCACAATCTGTGAGGTTCACTTTTTCAAGATATTTCTTTATATAGTCAGTGCTTGAAGTGTAGAGTACATTGTGTTAAGTGCAGAAAAAAAAATAGGGCAAAATCAGGTGCTTACAAATTACCTGAACTTTCATATTTCATTTGTCATTGTCTTGGTCATCTTATGCTGCTATAACAGAAACACCACCACTGGATGACTTTAACAAAGATAAATTTATTCTCTCATAGTCTAGGAGGCTAGAAGTCCAAATTCAGGGTGCCAGCTCCAGGGGAAGTCTTTCTCTCTGTGTTGTCTCTGGGGAAAGGTCCTTGTCATCAATCTTCCTCTGGTCCAGGAGCTTCTCAGTGCAGGAACTCTGGTTCCAAAGGACACGTTCTGATCCTGGCACTGCTTTCTTGGTGATATGAGGTACCCCTGTCTTTCTGCTTGCTTCTCCCTTTTATATCTCAAAAGGGATTGGTTTAAAACCCAACTTAATCTTGTAGATTGAGTCCTATCTCATTAACATAGCTGCCAATAATCCCATCTCATTAGTATCATAGAGATAGGATTCACAACACGTAGGAAAATCACATCAGATGACAGAACGGTGGACAATCACACAGTACTGGGAATCATGGCCTAACCAAGTTGACAGATATTTTTGAGAGACACAATTTAATACATGACAGTCATATTAATCAATTATTAATAATAACTCCTAAGGATATAGCCATAATTTACTAGAAAGAAGCTTTGATTTGGAATCAGATCCCCTAAATATGAAAGGTAACTAGATTTCTATAAATTAATTGTTTGTTGCCTTGAGACAGTCACTAATCTTCTCTAAAGCTCAGTTTTCTAATCTGTAAAAGATGAATATCAATAACAATCAAATAAAGTTTTATGATTATCAAATGACCAAAGTCTGTCAAAATGCACTGAAAATTAAATAACACATGATGAAATGTCAAAGGGAATGTCTAGTTTCCATAGTCTATCAATGATTTTAGCTCTAAAAATGATTTTTATGTAAAATTTCATACCAATCTGACTCAGAAAACTAAGGCAATGCAGTTCTTGTGTTTCATTAAGATGCATGGACCATGAGGGTCCTGAGTTGTCTGTCCAATGAGAGTCCACTACCGAAGGTCATCACAAAATCAGCATCCATGGGCGCTACCCTCTGCCTTCTAACCCTCTAGTCTTAAAATTCTCAGAAGAGGAAACTTGGGAAGAGGGAGGAGGAGAGAGTAGGTGTGCTCTATGGGTATCCAAATCTATTAGACCCAAGTCTATAGCTTAGTGCATATTACAAGCTTCCTTAAAACAGGAGCTTGATTTCACAACTGCTTGGATAAAATCCACTAAGGGAGTTCTGGATCAGTGGTAGAATTCTTGCCTTCTATGTGGGAGACCTGGGTTTGATTCCTGGCCAAAACACCTCATGTGCAGCCACCACCCATCTATCAGCGGAGACTTGCGTGTTGCTGTGATGTTGAGCAGGTTTTGTGGAGCTTCCATACTAAGACAGACTAGGCAGAAAGGCCTAGTGACCTATTTCCGAAAAGCAGTCAGTGAATACCCTATGGATCACAAAAGTCTGATCCACCATCGATATTGCAGATGGCATGGTAGCAGGCAGTATTTTGTTCGTTGTGCATGGGGTAGCCAACTCAATGGCAGCTAACAACAACAACCAGGTAGCTCTAAAGCTATTGATAATGTGTTTTCTACAACATTCAGTTTCACACAAAGCACCTATTATTTTATTTGCTAAATGTTCCCTTCTCCCAAAGTCAAAAAGAAATCCTTTCCTTCCCCACTGTCATCACACTCTAGAATCTCATTGTTTTACATTTTTACGGTACTTAAACAAGTGAACAAGAACTCTTTTTATTGCATCAGGACCAAGTTGATGAGTTATATATCTGGTGTCTTACATGACTCATAACTGTTGGGTTTTATAAACGACAAGAGAGCAAAGTCCATGGAATATTTCTGTTGGCCTTGCATTCAATTCATGTGAAGATTCATTGTTAATAATATAATTCTTGATTATTTGTAATTGTCTCATGGCAATCAATGGATCCATTTTAGTTAGAAAACATTTCAAAAGTTTGAAGGAGAATGTCTATAGAGTGGCTCTTGAGCAAGTTTATTTTGTTCCTGATATCTCAGTATTCAACCCAAGATATTTAATATTTCATATATGTCAGTGGTGATCTTTTTATTTATTCTCCACTTTCTATTTTTCTTTTTCCTTTCTGCTTTTCCAATTCATATTTTAGTTCTAGAGTGCTCTGCTCTCCCTTCTGCTTGTTAAATTTAATGTTGCGAAAATGGTACACTAATAAAGTGGTAAATACTATTAAAACACAAAGTATTGATAATTTTTATTTCCTCAGTTTGAAGCAATTTCTTTAAATTTCCAGGCTAGGAAAATGCTATATTCTATGAATTATTTCTCCAGAGCATTGAGAGGGAAAAAGAGTCTATAGCCTTCATCATTCTGTGTAAAGAAGCATAATTGATTTTGATTTTTCCTTATAACAGCAAAATTTATTGGTGCACGTTAATACTGTGTAGCGTTTATCTTTTCTTTTTAATTAACCAACATCCAAAGACCTGTATTATGGAAGACTAGTTCTGGTATAAGAGTTTGCAGATACACATATTTGTCTGATTCTACACTGGACATGATGTGTGACCTCTGGCAATTCAGCTATCATTTATTGAGTGTTCACTATATATAGTCTCTTCTATGTGACTGTGGAATATGTAAAGATGATTAGGACTAGATTCCTGTCATAAAACAGTTTACCACTTAGCAGATAATATGAGATACCATACAATCCTATAAAAGAAGGTAACATTTAGTAAACGTTCTGAAAAATACAAATAAATGTGGTGGGAGTTCAGAGACAAAAGAAGGTATTTGCTTCTAGGAAATATCCAGAAAGACTTCAGGGAGAAAGTGAGCTTTTTACAGTGTGGACCTTCAGGTATGAGTTGGCTGCTGATGGCAGAGCAATGAAGGAAAACATGAGCATGCCAGGTAGTAGGGACAATATGAGAAATCCATGGAAGCAGCAAAATGCAGAATGTAGTCTAAGAAAGATGAGCAGTCTTGATTGAGGAGACAATGGGATGTATGGGAGGAAATTATTTAGAGATGTTACTGGACAAGTAGATCCCAAATTTAGGCTACAATCACTCTGAAATGGAGTAGGGCACAAATGTACATACAGAGTAACAAAGCAAATATTTGTTACCTCATAGGCATCCAAATGTATTACTTTTAGTAAGCAAAAGTTAAAAGTCAAACTTTTTTGGAACTTCTGGCAACGTGACGCTCTAGGCAGAAGCACCACGCCATCCCTCCACAGCAAAGATCTGAAAAACTAAGCAAACAGAGAAAAGAGCAATCCTGAAATCCTAAGCATCAAATGAAGAGATAAAGAACTCAGCCAAGCACCAAATGGAATAAGAAACTGAGAGTGAACAGAGATCGAGAAGAGATACATGCAGAGGTCCCCTATCAGCTAACGCAGCACGGATCCACCATCTTGGGCATTTCCATATAAACAGAAGTTAATTATCCAAAACCAAAAGAAATACAACAGGGAATCAGAGCAGTTAATCTATAAATGACAACAACATCAGAACAATAAAAGAGGGAAGAAACAGTGTAGGTATAGAATCTTTTAATGAAGAGAAAGGCAAGGTGATACCAAGTAAAAATAGACTGCTACAAAATTAGAAAGATAAGGGTAAATTTCACAGTAACCACAGAGAAAGTTAACAAACATGCTCATAAAAGTAAAGAGGAAAAAAATAAAGTCTCAGTGAAAACAAAACCTACAAAAAGAAATGAAAAGAAATATCCACAAACAAAAGGTATTCAGCACAGGAGAGTAAGAGGAACAAAGAAAATGTCAGCACCACAAAAAAAAAAGCACTACAAAATGACAGCAATGAAGTCATATCTATCAATAATCACACTGAATGTAAATGGCCTCAATGCACCCATAATGAGAAGGAAAGTGACAGAATGGATAAAAAAAACAGGATCCATCAATATGCTGTCTACAAGAGACACACCTTAGAAACAAAGACATAAATTTATTAAAAATCAAAGGCTGAAAGAAAATATATCAAGCAAACAACTATAAAAAAAGAGCAGGAGTGGCAATACTAAACTCAGATAAAATAGACTTTAAAACAAAATCCACCATAAAAGACAAAGAAGGACACTATACAATGATTAAGGAGATGACCCATCATGAAGACATAACCATAATAAACATCTACGCACACAATGACAGGGCTCCAAAATACATAAAACAAACTCTAACAGCACTGAAAAGAGAAATTGACATTTTCACAATAATAGCAGGAGACTTCAAAACACCACTCTCAGTAAAGGACATAACAGCTAAAAAGAAACTTAGCAAAGATACAGAAAATCTAAAGAGCACAATCAGCCAACTTGACCTCACAGACATATAAGGAACACTCCATCCAACAGCTGCAAAGTACACATTCTTTTCCAATGCACATGGAATGTTCTCCAGAATAGACCACATCTTAGGCCACAGAGCAATCCTCAACAAGATCCAAAATGTTGAGATAATACAAAGTATCTTCTTTGACCACAATGCTATCAAGGTAGAAATTAACAACAGAAATACCAAGGGAAAAAAATCAATTACATGGAAACTGAAAAATACCCTGCTTACAAACCACTGGGTAATAGAAGAAATCAGAGATGGAATCAAAAAATTCCTAGAATCAAACGAGAATGAAAACACATCATACCAAAACCTTTGGGACACAGTAAAGGCAGTCCTCAGAGGACAATTTATAGCAGTAGATGCACAGATCAAAAAAGAAGAAAGGGACAAAATCAAAACATTAACTACACAACTCAAACAAATAGAAAGAGAACAGCAGAAACTGCCCATAGCCACCAGAAGAAAGGAAATAATAAAGATCAGAGCAGAAATAAAGGAAATAGAGAATAGAAAAACAATAGAAAGAATCTACAAAACCAAAAGTTGGTTCTTTGAAAGAATCGACAAACCACTGGTCAGACTGACAAAAGAAAAACAGGGGAGGATGCAAACAATCCAAATAAGAAAAAAAAGGGGTGGCATTACAACAGACCCAAATGAAATAAAAGGGATCATAATAAAGTGTTATGAAAAAGTATACTCCAACAAATTTGAAAACCTAGAGAAAATGGATAAATTTCTAGAAACACACTACCTACCCAAACTAAAACAAGGTGATGCTGAAAATCTGAACAGACTCATAACAAGATAAAAGATTGAAAAGGTAATTTAAAAAAAACTCCCAACAAAAAAAGGTCCTGGCCCAGAAGGCTTCACTGGAGAATTCTATCAAACATCCGGACAAGAGCTTGTAACTACTCAAGCTATTTCAGGACATAAAAAAGGAAGCAACACTTCTGAATTGATTCTATCAAGCCAGCATGACCCTGATACCAAACCAGGCAAAGACATCACAAAAAAAGAAAATTACAGACAAATATCTCTCATGAATATAGATGCAAATATTCTCAACAAAATTCTAGCCAATAGAATTCAGATTCATATCAAAAAAATAATACACCATGACCAAGTAGGCTTCATACCAGGTATGCAAGGATGGTTCAACATTAGAAAATCGATCAATGTAATTAATCCACCACATAAATACAAGAAAAGAAAAGAATCACATGATCATCTCAATTGACACAGAAAAGGCATTCAACAAAGGCCAACACCCATTCCTGATAAAAACTCTCAATAAAATAGGTATAGAAGGGAAATTTCTGAACGTAATAAAGGGCATCTATGCAAAACCAACAGCCAACATCATTCTTAATGGAGAGAGGCTGAAAACATTCCCCTTGAGAACAGGAACAAGACAAGGATGCCTTTTATC
>NW_004444003.1:8772594-8806498 GCF_000243295.1 Trichechus manatus latirostris
TATAAAGACTATGTTCTACATTCTACCTTGGTGAGTAGTGTCTGGGGTCTTAAAAGCCTGTGAGCAGCCATCTAAGATACTCCACTGGTCTCACCCCTTTGGGAACAAGGGAGTATGAAGACAACAGGATACAAGGAAAAGTTTAGTCCAAAGGACTAATGGACCACAGCTACCAAGGCCTCCACCAGACTGAGTCCAGTACAGCTAGATGGTGCTCGGCTACACTACCGACTGCTCTGACTGGGATCACAACAGAGGGTTCTGGACAGAGCTGGAGAAGGATGTAGAATAAAATTCTAAAACACAAAGACCAGATTTACTGGCCTAAAAGAGACTGGAGAAACCCCACGACTATGGCCCCCAGACACCCTTTTAGCTCAGTGGTGAAGTCACTCCTGAGGTGCACCATTCAGCCGAAGATTTGACAGCCCCATAAAATAAAATGGGACTAATGAGGCACAGCAGTCCAGGGACAAGGACTAGAAGGCAGAAGGGGACAGGAAAACTGGTGATAGGGATCCCAAGGTTGAATAAGGACAGAGTTGACATGTAGTGGGGTTGTTAACCATTGTCGTAAGGCAATATGTGTACTAACTGTTTAGAGAAACTATTTTATTCTGTAAACCTTCAGCTAAAGTGAGAATAGCAGCACAACTGGAAGAATGTAATTGATGACACTGAATTGCGCATGTAGAAATTTTTGAAATGGTGTATCTTTGGCTATGTATATTTTCACCAAAAAAAAAGTTCCTCCAAGATTGAGAAGGGAGAGTGTTGACATGTCGTGGGGTTGTTAACCAATGTCATAAAACAATATGTGTACTGACTGTTTAATGAGAAATTATTTGTTCTGTAAACCTTCACCTAAAGTACAATTAAAAAAAAAATTAAACTTTTTCTTTCCCTTTATTTTTTTTACCCCTTATTGCTGTGGTAGACCATGCATTTGGACCCAATTGTGATAGTGAAATATCTTGGTGATACAGTTCCTAAATTTAACTTTAAAAAAGACACTAACAATTGCCTTTTATAATGCAACAATTTCCTTGCTGAGTTGACAGATATACGTCTTTTCCAGAGTAGATCTGTTTCATTTAAAGAGAATAATGACATTTTGAACTTGATGTGTATTACTCTCCCCGTTCCTGGCTCAGTTTTCTAAGATAACTCCAAGGAATTACTTTCCCTAAAACATGGCTCTTTATTTATTTATTTTTTTGGAAAGAGAACTGCTTGGTTAGCCGCATTTTGCCCCTGAGATCTATTATAGAAAGAAATACTTGAGATGCACAATCAGAACAGTAGACTCTTTCCATCTTCCTTCGATATTAATAGAGGACGACCCACATTACCGTATTCATTCTTGAAGTATAGCATAAAACATGATAAAAATCAACCACCCAGGTCACTGGTTTTTAAAGGAAATATTCACATATATATAATATATTATTTTCTGAAGGTTTCATGCGGCATCGCAAGAAATGTTTTGTAGCCTAAACAAGTCTGAGCCCTTCCTGTGAATTCTATAAAATGTATCCAAATTGAGCAGAAAGTTATCCGTTAGCATGCTTGCATTATGGAACAAAGTTTTTTTTTGCATAACACAAAAATATACAGCTTGGCATTCTCCTGAGATATATGCTAAAGATGTAAGACACCAGTAGGCAGAATACAGTCACTTGATGTAACAAAACATGTTCCCATCAAGTTTATTTTTCTGACTTATCATCCATCTGTCACTCTACATTTTTTACTTTATTCATCTACCATATAATTACTCGGTGTTAAACTCTAACTATCCTATTTATTTAGAGACTTTTTTTTCTGAATACTAAGCAGTTCATTCTAATATTCTTCTAAATGTCTCATTTTAATTTATGTTGCATTTTCATAAAAATGTATTGCATTCCAAATTGTCATATCCTTTGATTACCTTGAGTTTGAAAAATCAAATCCCTTTCCTACAAAGCTCAAATTCTTAGGACTGTCTTGTTCTTCATCAAGTTGTGAAAGTATTATATCTACCTCCAAAAATTTACATCTGAAAACTACATTATAAATAGGAGCTAATCAGTAATGCAGTTACTTCCTTTGATTCTTTATTTATCAGTCTTCCTTGAGGCTCCCCAAGAATCTCTTTACCTTTAAAAAAATTATAACAATACACAGTGATGTGAAAGAGTTCTTCATTTAAGTAGATAATTGTCTCACCTGGGTAGCCACAGGAGTGGATGTTTGCTTGAGTTTGACTTATTTATTGTCAATGTATGATTTTATATATGTGAACATTAAGTTATCTTTTCTATTTTCTGACACAGGCAGCAAAAAATATCTTCAGCTGAAGAAACTGAAAGCGTTCATGTGGTCCTAAGGGATGGGCTTCTTCCATAAGTCAATTGTCTAAAACAAAGAATGTAGTTTCAGCCTCCCTGCGGTCTGATCATTATGTTTAATTCTCATGCTTTCCCCCGCTTCTTTGTACCACACCAAAAGATGAAGGATGGGAGGTAGATTTTAGCAATTTCATAAGAGATGAAATATGAAGGAAAGAGAGATAAAGTTTGAGTCTCTTTTAACCAAAGAAGTAACGTGATATTAAGATGTTTTTATTTGAGCATAATTTACATAACTATCAGATATTTCCTTTCTCTTCATTCTTTTCTATTTTTCAAAAGCAAGTAAGATAATTATCATAGTTGCAGATAAATAAAGATAAATTTATAAAAGAAATATCTAGAGCTTATTTTTTTTAAGGGAATGGCAATAAATGCAGGTGTTTATCCATAAATTTGATCATATAGCAGACCAAGGTTGTTGTTGTTGGGTGCCATCTAGTCAGTTTGACTCATAGTGACCCTATATAACAGAGAAGAAGTGTCTCATAGGGTTTTCTTGGCTGTAATCTTTATGGAAGCAGATTACCAAGTCTTTTTCCTGCAGAGACACTGAGTGGGTTTGAACCGCCAACTTTTTGGTTAGCAGCCACACACTTACCCATTGTGCCACCAGGCCAAGGTTATCACATTAAATAAACCCCCCACCACGACTTTATTTCATTCAATTAAATAATGGTATTTTATCCACATTTTTACAGATTTCTATCAAAAAAATGATACACATTAGCTTGGTTCAACATATTCAAATATATTATCAAAAGTTAGAGCAACTAAATTATGCTGTTGAGTGTTTGGTGGAGTTGGAGACAGCTTTCATTTGAGAGCTTCCTCTACTTTTTTTTTTTTTTCGGAGTCCCTCCATGGTGCAAACAGTTAAGTGCTTGGATGCTAACCAAAAAGTTGGAGGCTTAAGTCCACCCAGAGACACCTCTAATGAAAGCCCTGGCAATCTTTATTTCCAAAAAATTATCCATTGAAAACCCGATGGAGCATACTTCTACTCTGATAAATATGGGTCATCATGAGTGGGAATTGACTCCATGGCAACTAGTACAATTTTTAGGATTTTCAATGCTATTACTATAATGAGAAGAATTATATGTTTTTGTGCAACAAGTGGTAAAGAAAATATCCAAATTCCATAGAAAGCTGTGCTTCATACTGTCTGTTTACATTTCTAGAACAAGTTTCTACTCCTTCCTGCCTTGATGCATACATGAGTCAGCATTCTCATGCTTTGGATTCAACCAAAGAGGGTCGGTCACTTGCAGAAAATAAAAGGATAGGAGGAGAGTGAGTTTGGCATATTTTTCCCCATCCTGCTCGAAGCTGGTTTGCATGAGATGACTATGTCTCCTCTAATAAAAGCCACTTCTCTTGTCAGGAGACATAGGAGTGTTGACAGACTGTTATTGCTTTCCCTGTTTGTTAGCTGCTGTCTAGTTGGATTGTACTCTTAGCAACCCCATGTGCAACTGAACAAAATGTTACCCAGTCCTGTGCCATCTTCACAATCATTGGCATGCGCAAGTCCTATGTTGCAGCCACAGTGTATTTTGAGTGTCTTCCACCTTACGGGGCTCATATTCTGGCACAATATGGGACAATATACTTTTGTGATTCATAACATTTTCATTGGCTAATTTTGGGTAGTAGATCCCCAGGCTTTTCGTCCTAGTCTCCATCTGGAAGTACCATAGAAACTTATCCACCATGGGTGACGCTGCTGGTATTTGAAATGCAGTGGCATAGCTTACAGCATCATAGCAACACACAAGCCAACTCAGCACAACAAAGGGACAGACAGGTGGTGAGTGCTAGCCCTAGGAGTGTTCTATCACAAGTTGATTCCTTTCAATCCTGCCCGTAACTTTGAAAATAGTTCCTTTATTAAACTCATCCAATTAAAAGTATATATGTCCTCTCTTTCCTACTGGGACTATGACTTATACAGTAATTGTTACAGAATTAGCCAGTGGAAATAGATCCTCTAAATGAGTTTCTGGGATTGGGTTGCTTATATATTTGAGGAGGGCACACGTAACTTTTTGCTGGGGTCAAATTGTAACCTAGATATGTGGTGACAACACAATTACTCAAATCATTATCTCTTGTGTCAAGGGAAGAAGAATGAGGGAAGAGCAAGATGTCTAGAAATCAAGTGACTCTGGCATTAATTGCTATGGTGACAATAGTGATTATAAAGATTATGGGATCAGCTGACAGCTTCAGAAGGCCTTAAAGAGCATATACAAGGAAAGGAATAACTGAATACTGTGGATGTCCAATTTTGAACACAAATGGAAAATCACAGGCCACTATGGGCATATTGATGACCAATATCCAATCTTAATTGTAAGTGTGCAGAGTAGTAAAACCAATCCTCAACCCATCTAGTATGTAAAGCTGAATTAAGGCCGCAGTGTGGAAAGGAGTGAATCCATGGGTTATGAAATGGGATAATTTTGGCAGATATCAAACAGACTGAAAACTTGAACTTCCAAATATCCCTAGCCTACAGAGTCCATTGTCCTCCACCCTTTGTCTCTCAACATAGAGGGAACAAAAAGTCACATAAATACTTTGCAATGACTGTTACTGAGACAGCTGATAGTATCCACAGGAACAATGCCCATTACACCTCACTACCTTCAGGCCCATAAAGAAGTCTAGATCTCCACATGGCCCACCACCACAGGAAAAGAAAACAGAAATCTAACCAAACCAAACCAAACCAAACAATAAAACCCCAAATACAAGGCCTTATCTGTACAAAAGAGAACATTGTGGTGCAACAGTTAATGCACTGGCTGCTAACCAAAAGGATGGATGTTTAAGTTCTCCCAAAGGGACCTCAGAAGAAGGGCCTGCTGACCTACTTCCCAAAAATCTGAAATTGAAAACTCTGTAGCGCACAGCTCTATGTAAGTTGTAGGAACCTTGGCTTTAGCAAGAATTTGGTAAAATAATGTATGGGAGTGTGTTCAGAAAGGGTGGAGCAAGGGAGGCAGTATGAGACTTGAATTGGGATAAATTTGTTGATGTTTTTGAACGACCTTAGGAATTGCAATTTACTGATAACTTGAGAATGGCCATGATTGTCTGCTAGATTTATTAATTAAATCCTGGACCTTAAGATCCTCTAGTATGAACATGCTGAAATTCTGAAACTTACCTGGCATGATTCCATGGGAGAAGTCTGAAGTGAGGAAAAGGATCTATCATGTGTAACCCGCTTAACCAGCCCTTAAGTACGTCCCTTTGAAATGAATGCCTGAAGGACTCTCCCTACAATAGACATTGAGAAATACTTTGATGAAAGGGGCACCAGCATCCTTATCCATCTCTAAGGTAGATGTCCTCTGCAATCCAGAGATGACAGTGGGACATGCAACAACGGAGATGTGTCTCTGATCTCAATGCAAATAATGAGGGCCCAGAGTGGTGGAGGTAAAAGCTTCAGTAACAGACAATTTGAACAGTTTCCACAAAAAGCCACACTGATGCAGCAGTATTCAGTGATTGACCTGCAGGAACCTGTGCTGAATGTTAATTAATCACAGAGCCCCTAGAAGATTTGGTAGTCCTTTTTTTTTTTTTTTTTAATTGTGCTTTAGGTGAAGGTTTACAGAGCAAATTAGTTTCACATTCAATAGTCTATACACAAATTGTTCTGTGATATTGTTGCAATACCTGCAATGTGTCAGTACTCTCCCCATTATCAGCCTGAGTTCCCCATTTCCATTTGTCTGGTTTTCCCACCTCTTCCTGCCTTCTCACCTTTGCTTTTTGGCAGATGTTACCATTTTGGTCTCATATAGATGATTGTTCTAAGGAGCACTTTCCTCACAGGTGTTATTGTTTATTTTATAGGCCTGTTAATGATTTGGCTGAAGGTGATCTCTGGGAATGGCTTCAGTTCCAAGTTAGAAGGTTGTCTAAGGGCCATAGTCTCGGGACTCTTCTAGTCTCTCTTGGACCAGTAAATCTGGTCTTTTTTGTGAATCTGAATTTTGTTCTATGCTTTTTTTTCCATTCTAACCAAGACCTTCTATTGTGATCTTGGTCAGAGCAGTCAGTAGTGGTAGCCGAGCATCATCTAATTCTTCTGGTCTCAGGCTAGTAGAGGTTGTGGTTCCTGTGGCCCATTAGTTCTTTGGACTAATTGTTTCCATGGGTCTTTGGCTTTCTTCACTCTCCTTTGCTCCAGGCCCAGCTCTTTCCAATAGTTGTATCTCAGATGGCTGCTCACAAGCTTTTAAAATCTCAGACACTACTCATCCAAGTAGGATGTAGAATGTTGTCTTTATGAACTATGTTATGACAATTGAACTAGATATCCCCCGAGACTATGATCCTCAGCCTTCAAGCCCAGTAACTCAGTCTCATGAGGTGTTTGGTTATTTCTAGGATGTTTCCATGACTGTGCCCCTTATGTGATCTACTATATGTGTATGAATATGCATGCAGCACATATAAATATGTATGTAGAAATCTCCATAGCCAAACCTATAAAAGGCACTTGGGTGTACGCCCATACACCCTCCTACATCTATTCAGCATACATAGCTACCTATGTATCCACTAAAAAATTATTATTTGCTGCTACTGTTTTTGCAGGATTGTATATGTTATAGTATTTACTGTTGTTTTTTATTCTCGCATACCTCTCAGTGTCTTCCCTTGCCTTGGTTATGTTGTGTGCTGATTTCCCCATATTGTGTGCTGCCTTTCCCTTCATCAACGTTAACATGTGTCTACTGTCTAGTTAGTGATTTTCCTTCCCTCCCTGTCCCATCCTTGTTAACCATCAGAAAATATTTCTGTATGTAAACCTTTTCTTGACTATTTATAATAGCAGTCTCATATAATATTTGTCCTTTTGTAATTGACTTATTTCACTCAGCATAATGTCCTCCAGATTCATCCATGTTGTGAGATGGTTTGCAGACTCATTATTTTTTATTATTCCCTTGTGTGTATCTACCACAGTTTGTTTATCCATTCATCTGTTGATGGGCACTTAGGTTGTTTCCATCTTTTTGCTACTGTCAATAATGCTGCAATGAACATGGCTATGCATACCTCTATTCTTGTCACATCTCTTTTTTCTCTAGGATATATACCCAGGAGTGGGATTGCTGGATCGTATGGTATTTCTATTAATGGATTTTTAAGGAGGCGCCATACTATTTTCCATAGTAGTTGTACCATTTTACATTCCCACCAGCAGTGTATAAGAGTTCTAATCTCCCCACAATCTCCCCAGCATTTGTAGTTTTCTGGGTTTTTACTTTTTTTTTTTTGGATCAGTGCCATTATTGCTGGGGTGAGATGATATCTCATTGTAGTTTTGATTTGCATCTCTCCAATCATGAGCAGCTCTTTACATTTTTAAGCCTCCTGAATGTCTTCTTTGATGACACTTGATGACATGATGTTCATGTCCTTTGTCCGTTTTAAATTAGATTGTTTGTCTTTTTGTTGTTGAGGTGTTGAAGTTTTCTATAAATTTTAGAGATTAGACCTTTGTCGCATATGTCATAGCCAAAAATTTTTTCCCAGTCTGTAGGTTCTCTTTTTACTCTTTTGGTAAAATGTTTTGATGAGCATAAGGGTTTAATGTTTAGGAGATCCTGGTTATCTAGTTTATCTTCTGCTGTTTTTAGTTATGCTTGGTATTCTAGGAGGCTTTAGTAGTCTTGATGTCCCACAGAACATAGTGCTGGTCCATTTCAATGATGACATTATGCTAATTGAACAAATGACCATACAACTGAAACTGTCCATCATTACTTGGATCATATCTAGTGCACTAGGGATAAAATACATGGGCAGCCCTGTAAAATAAAGCTTAGGGGATGTCGTGGATTGAATTATGTCCCCCAAAAAATGTGTGTATCAATTTGGCTGGGCCATGAGTCCCGGTATTGTGTGATTTTCCCATGTGTGGTAAATCCTGCCTCTGTGATGTTAATGATGGAAGATGGGCTGCAGTTGTGTTAGTAAGGCAGGACTCAGTCTACAAGATTGGATTGTATCCTGAGGCAATGTCTTGAGATCTAAAAGACAGAAGTGAGCAGTGAGATAGGGGGACCTCATACCATCAAGAAAGCAGTGCCAGGAGCAGAGCGCGTCCTTTGGACAGGGGTCCCTGTGCTGAGAAGCTCCTAGTCCAGGGAAACACCGAAGAGAAGGCTAACAGAGAGGAAAAGCCTTTCCCTGGAGCTGACACCCTGAAATTGGACTTTTAGCCTACTTTGACTGTGAGGAAATAAACTTCTCTTCATTAAAACCATCCGATCGTGGTATTTCTGTTATAGCAGTACTAGATGACCAAGACAGGGGAAAATATATATATATGCTGTTGTTGTTATTTTTGTTTGTTTCTTTATTTGTTTAGTTGCCAGAATCCCCTGACATTCCTGTGTGGAGATTCCTGGTGCGTTTCCCACTTTTCAGACTTAAGCTAAATAACAGAACTAGAGTTCATCCATTGATAGGCAGGTCAGATCTTAAAGCAAAAAAAAAAAAAAATAATAGCAGCACAATTGGAAGAGTGTAGTTGATGTCACTGAACTGTTCATGTAGAAATTTTTGAAATGGTGTATCTTTGGTTATGTATATTTTCACCAAAAAAAAAAAAAATGTCGAGAAGGGAGAAGGTTGATATGTTGTGGGGTTGTTAACCAATGCCATAAAACAATATGGGTACTACTGTTTCATGAGAAACTATTTGTTCTGTAAGCCTTCACCTGAAGTACAATTTAAAAAAAAAAAAAAAAACAGTTAAATAAATAAATAAATCCTTCAATGTGGTTACAGATATGTATCATAAATCTACCCCTAAACCATTCCCTACGGGAACTAGAGCAATTTACCAAGGCAACTGTGTACTGGGGGAAAGGGAAATATCCAGATAGTATGTAGGTTATCAATAGAGTGGCTGTTCAATGCAGTTGGCCTGGGACAGTCCTGATTTATGCATATTGTCACAGCATCTTGTCCCTTTATTACCTCCTTCACTCTAAAATGTGTCCTGGCTTATGCCATAAATTATAAAGTTATCCTACTTATTAGATACCGTTTCTGAACTGACATTCACCACTCTAGACCTAAAATATCATGGTGAGAATTATGGAGATGAGAGGACAAATGGAGTCTTGGCTTGACTTTATGTCTAACAGTTGAACCAGACACCCACCCTATAGCTATTTCCCAGCCCCAAAAGGTACCAGGAGAATAGATACAAGTAGTAGCTGGCACAATGCACACATTAATATCCTAACACATACATAAGGACTCTTATGGTGGGAATAGGCACAACAATGGACTCAAACATACCAACAATTATAAAATGGCACAGGAACAGGCAATGTTTTGTTCTCTTATATGTAGGATTGCTACTAGTTGTAGCCAACTTAACAGCAACTAACACCACCACCACTATGGTAGGAAGGGCCAAATAGAAGCACCTGAAGTTGCCCTCACCTGCTCACAAGATGTTAAGTCATTCCCTAGTATCAGGGAATTTATGAGATTAATGCTACTATAAAATAATTGAGAGAGGCAGTGACTATGATTCATAACATACTCTAACTGTGTGTCTGTGTGTCCAGTGAAAAAGTCATATGGGCTTTTGGGAATGATCATAAACAATCTTCATCAGGTGTTATTTCTCATTGCAGCTGTGATTCTACTTGTAGTATCTTCACTGATGTAACTCAGCATAGACCACGGCAACTGGAATGTAGCTATTTACTTGCATATGCCTCCCCTTTCCATCACTATTAGCAAAGATTATCAGAAGAAGTTGGCTTTCTAGTGAAGGTATAACACTTTTTTTTCATTACTGACTTGCCTCAATGTTTTGTCAAATCTCTTTATCTTAATTTAATATAGAGAGGCTTTGGTAGTTTTGATTTCCTACAGAACATCATGTTGGTCCATTTTAATGATGACATTATGCTAATTGGACCTCTTGGGTCGTACATGGCTGTTGACCATGGGACATCAATGACTATACGACTCAAACTGTCCATTATTACCTCTATGATATCTAGTCCACTAAACCATAAAATTAAACATTTGCAGCAGGAATTCTTGTAAAATGGCAAAAATATTTATAAGAGTAGATTCAAACAGATCTAGAAGTCACAATAAACTTCAAAAACAGATGGCTCAGATTGTCATGGTACCTGCTCCTATCACTTTCATGTCTCTCCTTCAACACACTTACTGCTTCTCGACTTTTTAACAGAGATATGTGGTTCTTGTTCACAGAGATATATAGTTCTTGTTAACAGAGATCAATAGTTCTGCTTTGCATTTGGATCTACACAGTATGCTGGCACCAATCAAAAGATGGTACTACTTAGGAGTGGCCCTGAAAGCAGTGGTTAAAGAAAATCCTGCCAATATGCATAAATTTGGGCGATATATATGGTGTTGCATTTTATGTAAATGAGAGATGGTCTGAAGTATGTATCTATACTGACACATGAATAGCGGCTAATAGATTAGTAGTTTAGCCATAAAAATAAAAAAAAAGAGACAGAGAGAGAACAAAATTAAAACACAGTAATAAGTTAGTCTTGGGGAGGAGTTTGCAGATGGACCTCCTGAAATAGGGCCAGAGGGCAACCACTTTAAGAAAGCTGTCAATAATAAGATCAACAGAATGACCCAGAGTATGGTTAGCCTCTTGTCCTGGCCATCCCAGTGCATAAATGAAATGGTCTTAGGGTTCAGGATGAAAGTTTTCCTGCCAGGAGCAAAATACAGGATATTGTATAAGTATGTACATAAAAATAGATAAAACAAATTCCCGCAACTTGTTTTTTGATCATATTCAAAATAAAATAATAAAATTTGCTTAATATTTTGGTAATACAGGTCTACTAACGTGAAGAAGGGAATTCTTTTAGGGGAAGAGAACATTTTGTTTAATTGGAGTCCACAATGCTCTCTATCATCAACATTTATTGGAATCATTCATCTGTTACTGCTGATCTGTAATGAGATTTTACATATATTATCTTTGAAAGTGTCTTTTCATGCAAATAGTTACTGCCAAATACTGATATCAGTTCATGAGCATATGATTTTAATTGAGCATATTCATCACTTTGAAGGCATTTTTAGAATTCTATTAGATTCTGTCTTGATATTGGTGTTTTAACATGTAAATACATTGCATATTAATCCCAGCCAATGGAAGGTTAGGCGAAAGATCTTCAACTGCATATTTAAGTAGATTGTGAAGTATTGAAATTTTCTTTGCACTTGCATCAATGTTCAAAAATGCTGCTGGGACTATTGTTTGAGCTCAGAAAATATATCCCATGCAAATGTTTGTGGAAATGGATATCTCGCTTTTTGTTTTAATTTTTAACAGGAAATGTATAAAACAATTTGACATTACTTGTGATTCAAACAAAATTTATTATTCGAATTACTTTACCACAATATAAGTTTCACATATAAGCACTATTTTGTCTTGTAGTTTTAGGTTGAGTTAAGTAAGAAACATTATCAAGTCTGCATCAAAGCTAATTTTGAAAGCCATTCAGTGTTTAATAACAGTGGTTGAGTATAGCTCTTGTTCAGGTAAATTTCAATATACTCCATGAGCTCGAAAAATTATGATAAACTGTTACCACTGCTATACTATCAAATTTCTGGTATAGACGGTATAGCCATTCAGGATATTCAACTATTTCTGACAAAAAATCATAAAACTGACAATAGTAAAGTTCATGAGAGTTAATACATTTCACTGTTGACACTACTGGTTCAATAATACATGATAGATTCTCATATTTTCTGCAAAGTAACAGTTGATGAATACTACAATGAATAACCACAAGTTTAAACATCTTACATTGTCACAAGCTTTGTAAATTTGTCCAACCAAGCCTTTTTCCGCTCCACACATATTTTAGCGCTATCTTTTGCAACACAGCAGATTTCACTTCGGGTTATAGTGAATTAGCGCTTTTACAACTTCTCTGAAAATATTCTTGCCTGTAGTTGTCCCACACAGACTATTCATAGAGGATAATTCTTCAGTCACTTTAAACTCGGCATTGACTCCTGAATAAACAACTGAGCAGTATCAGTAACATCTGTTGATTCGCCAACAGCCAAGGAAATCACTCAAAATCACTTACCTTGTTTTTTAATTGACAGTTGATGTTGCTTCCAATGTTATCAACATTTTCAGCAACTGTTCTTGCAGAAAAGCTATAGTCTTAAACAAGTAGTTTTGTTTGTGTATTTCTTAATCTGGACACATTTCTTCAGCTCCTACAAACATTTGTAAGTACAAATTGTCAGGTCCCACCTCAGACTTGCTGAATCAGAATTTTGTAGGGTGGGACCTAGTAATCTGCTTTATCCAGCTCTCCAAGTGATTACTATGCCTGCTAGAGTTTGAGAACCACAGCTGTATAATATTCTGTTGCACGAATATTATACGATCAGTTCACAGAGGCATGATGAGTCGGAACTGACTCCATGGCAATGGGTTTGGGGTTTTGTTTTCATTTGTTTGTTTTTATTCATCTAATTGACTGCTAACAACCTCAGCATCATTTTTGTCTCTCCATAGAAACCATATGATGAATAAAATTCAGATTTTCCTCCAAATATTACATATTATTTCTTGCCTCTGAACTTTTGCACATGATATCTCACTTAGCTGCTATGCACTTAATCATTCATGATAGAAACCTTTTTCTGATCTCCTAGTCTGGGAAAAATTCCCTTTCTTTCTGATTCAATATGCCAATGTATATCTCATATCTCTCCCAGAACATATTACGTACTTACTAATATGTCTCCTCCACTAAACTGTGAGCTCATTCAGGATAGAAACTGTCTTTTTTTAGACATCTCTAACTCTGAACATAGAGTAGTATACAAGGCACGTACTCAATAATACATTGTTGAACTAAAAAATGAATGAAATGAAGACGTAAAAATATCTATAGAAAAGAATCATAATTCCTAATGAAATAAAATAATCATTATTTCTTATTTACATTATACAACGACAAAAGCATCCTCAGATTCTCTGAAAAATATTTTTGAACACAATATGCAGAGGGAAACGTACAAAATGTTTTTGGGAAATAGAGATTTTAGGGAGTATTTCTAAATAGTTTCACAGAGTTCTATTCTAGTAAGATTCATTATGTAATCAAGATTACCTGTCTTCAACAGACAGAACCAGTGAAGCTTAATTGCTTTTAAGCTACTAACACTTATCTGTCTTCAAAAAGAAAAGAAAAGAAGGAAAAAGAAAGAAAGGAGGAAGACAGAGAAGAAGAATGGAGGAGAGAGAGAGAGAAAGAAGGACAAGGAGGAGGAGAAGAAGGAAAACAAGAGGGAGGAGGAGGAGGAGAAGAAATACAGGTGTCCCTAGGAGTAGTTTGCTTTTGCTTGTTACTTCAGCAGAGCCAGATTACTGTGTGGTGTCTAATGCCATAGTGTGCGTACAAGGGAGGAACCACCTGCCTCCTAAACTTCACTTTCAAATTCTGGTGCCAGGATCGGTTACCATGAGAAGTATACTGTTTTGTTTCGAGTTTTCTTAAAGTACTAGTATTCCATGGAGTGACAATAATCTTTTTAAAGCATTTTCACCATGCAAATATTTCCTGGAAAATAGAGAAAGGAAAGCCAGGGATCAGTGGGTGTTTAAGAGGAGCTGAGTAAGGATCAGCCTATGAAAGAGGAGAAAGCTACTGTAAATGATTTGTTGATTTCCTTAATTTATCATGTAGCCTTGGGCTATCAGTGACTATTCTACAATCCAAGTCAGAGTTGGGGCCTCTTTTACAGGAATATATATAAAAAGTATCTACTATTAACTTAATGGCTCTTTATCAGACCACTCTGGATTAGTGTGGAGAAAGAAAAGCATGATCAAAACTTACAGGAGAAAAGTTTCTAAAATATTTTAGACTTAACAAACAGACTTCAAAATCAACTTAAAAACGTTTTCTTCATTTAAAAGAACTAAACGCAAATGAGACGTTCAGAAGTTTGTACGTATCAGATCATATGTATAATAATTGCTGAGGTGGCTACATGCAGTTTGCTGGTGGAGATACAGTTGATGCTCTGTGGGGAAATTATACAAAGTACCCATAATCATTAGAAAAGCAAATTTCCAAACATGTCTTACATCTAAAGTATTGTTACAATCGTCTGTATATATCTTTAGAAATGCATGGTATCATGTACCCATTGGATGCTGTTTAAGTGCTATGCTCACTATAGCAGTCTAAGTAAAAAAAAAAAAAAAAACACTCACTGTTTCCCAAGTAACAGTGAGGAAACAAAGGACCCACCATTGGCTTAGATTGTAGAAGGGTCACTGACAGCCCAAGGCTACATGATAAGTTAAGCAAATCAAGGAATCATTTACAGACACCTTCTCCTCTTTGGTAGACTGATCCTTACTCAACTCCTGTTAAATTGGTTAAATACTAGTTAAGTAAGGAATATAAATGTTCTGCAGTATTTGGAGCATTACTTATTTATAATATAAATAAACATTTAATGCTAACCATTGAAAGATATCTTCAATAGTACATAATTTAAAAATTAGGACATAACATGGAATATGGTATAGTTTCTTTTAAGGACACTACACTTCCAAGAGGGTCTTAAAATATCCACCCATATTCTCTAAAGATGGGTGTATCTCCTACTTTACTGAAAAACTTAAAAACTTTCATGTGACCATCCATTATCACCCCTCCTCTCTATCTCCACATTTCTTTATCTTTCAATCCCTTTTTCCAGATTCGTTAGTTTATTTTTCTAGCTCTTTCCAAGGCAAACCAAGTATTCTCTTAACATCATCATTTCTGCCTCTTTTCAATGTTCACTGGCCTACTATTCCAATGGTGAATTCTAAGACCTTGTTAGGCAATATGTCTATGTTACTGCCCAGACTCTCCTATTACATAACTAATTACCATGTTCATTAAGCTTTAACTAAGCCAGCCTTCTTTCAAACCCTTGAACACACAGAAGTATTTTACATCTCAAGTCTTCATCCATCTCTTTCTTCTCAGACTTGAATGTTCTTTCATCCACTTTTCACCTGATTACTTCTTCTCATATTTCCATATTCAGCTTAAATAGAAATTTCTCAGAACGAACTTAGTCTGATGAACACACTAAGTGAATATTATGCCCTGATTTCCTGACATTCAGTTTGTTTTTTATAGGAATTAACAGAACTTATAATTCAGTCTGTGTCTCCCTGACTATAAGCACCATGAGGACACTGTTTATGTTTAACTTATTCAATATAGCCTGGTTTATAAAAGGTTCTCAGTACATATTTTGATGACTATAGAAATGAGAATAGTTACATGCTCACAAACAGAATATAAAAATAAAATTCAGGAGAATTCCAGGCAACTTAGAGCTATAGACAGAACCACCATGCCATCTCTCCAAAGAAAAGACTCAAAAAACTAAGTAAACAAAGGCAAACATCAATCCTGGAACCCTAAGCATCAAATGAAGAGAAAAAGAACTCAGCCAAGCACCGAATGGAATAAGAAACTGACAGAGAACAGAGAGCCAGGAGAGATACATGCAGAGGTCTCCTATCAGCTAATGCAGCATGGATTCACCATCTTGGACACCTGTCGGAGATTAGCAAACAGGGAGTAAGGGAAAGCAGCTTCACGGAGCTCCCACCAGGCGACAGAACAACCAGTAACCAGAAATATATGCTGTCTCACCCCTCAACCTTCTTCACTCCCACTAGGCCTCCTCTGCTTCATGCGGCCACAGTCTTTTGGCTGGGAGGCACTGGCTTCAGCCCTGTGCAGCTTGGATTTCACCCACCCACACTAACCGGCTTCCTGAGTGCTATTTGTTTGTTGCTTCTGTTGCTTTTTTCCGCTTCTCTTGGTTTCTTCCATACCTCTCGCCACCTCCCCCTGCTTTCTTTCAAATACCTGGCTACAAGTGCTATTTTTGCTTCTCCTTGAAAGGCTGTGAAACACCACTCAACTGTGGAACTGCTTCTCAGCCCATGTTGCCACACTGGTGGGATCCCTAGTGCTTTTATTTGTTTTGATTTGTTCTGTTTTGTTTTGTTAGTTTGTTTATTTATCTTTTCTTAGCTTGGGAGCTTCTTCTAGCTGGGCTGTACTTTGCCACCTGGGAGCCACTTCCCCAGTATTCACAGTCACACTGGTAGGATCCCTGGGGACTTTAAAAAAAAAATTATTCATTTATTTATTTTCTTTTACACTTTTTCTTTTCTTTTTTCCCCGTTTTTGTTTTTCTCCATTTCTCCATTTCTCATCTCTCCACTCCAATGGCAAGCTCCCTTAGCACTACTTTTTGGTTTCTTTTTTTGTTCCTGTTTCTCTCTCCTCTCCCTCTTCTTTCCCATACCCATCTTAGTTCCACACATCACAATCTTACCCCCCTACCTGCCTACTTGCACTGTGCACTGAACATCACACCCCCAAGCAGCACAGGCATGGCCTACTGGAAACTGCCCAGCACTGAATCCCAGCCTGCCCTGTCAGCCCTAGTACTTGCCACAAACAACCCATCCCAGCAACTCCCTTTCAGCTGGACCTGCCCAGCTACACTATAGCTGAGCAACTGACCCTGTCCATCTGACAAGGAGTGAAAAGCATTGTGTCCACATAAAGTAAAGGAAAACAACAAAGAACACACAGCCCCTCTGCTCAGACATAACCAAATAAAACAAAAACGTAAGATGAAACAAACAAATCTACAGTCAATAAACGAGGAAAATAATTACTGAATGTCCCAAAGACAGCAGACAATATCAAAACATTTATAAAAACAGGACAGGATGGTTCCAGTAGGTGCCCAATATAAAACACCCAGATGACTTTCCAACAGAAGAAAAGACAGTAGAACTACCTGATAGAGAATTCAAATCTCTAATATTCAGAGCTATCCAAGAGTTGAATCAAAAAGCAGACAAAAAATGAGGAAAAAATAGAAAAATTCATGGAAGAGACGGGCAAATTCATAGAAAATACAGACAAAAAAATGGAGGAATTCAGGAAAATAATACAGGAACAAACTGCTGAAATAAATTCATATCTAGAAATCATACAAAAACAACGATTAGAAATCCAAAAGATAAACGACAAGATTTCAGAAATGGACAGTGTCATTGAAGGGCTCAAGAACAGGTTTGAAATGATGGAAGACAGGATCTGTGAAATTGAAGACAAACACTTGGGTACAACTCTTTTTGAGGAAAAATCAGAAAAAAAGAACAAAGAAAAATGAAGACATCCTGAGAATCATGTGGGATACAATGAAAAGCAAAAATTTGTGAGTGATCAGAGTTTCAGAATAGGGGGAGAAAACAGAAAACACAGAGAGGATCATTGAAGAACTGCTGATGGAAAAGTTTCCCAATATTATGAAAGATGAAAAGCTGACCATCCAAGAAGCTCAATGAGTCCCATATAGTATACACCCAAAACAAAATCACCAAGGCATATCATAATCACGCTCGCTAAAACCAAAGACAAAGAAAGAATCCTGAGAGCAGCTCGAGAAAAACAAAAGTTCACATACAGAGAAGAAACAATAAGACTAAGTTCTGATAACTCAGCAGAAACCATGCAGGTAAGAAGGCAATGGGGTGACTTATATAAAACCTTGAAAGAAAATAAAATTCCCAGCCAAGAATAATATAACCTGCAAAACTCTTATTCAAATATGATACTGAAATTAGGACATTTCCTGATGAACAGAAGTTAAGGGACTATGTAAAAACCAAACCAAATTTACAAGAGTAACTAAAGGGAGTCCTTTGATCTGAGAACTAACAATGTCAGACCACAAGCTAAATCTAAGATGCAAGATTGTACCAGACAGATACCAACCTATGAAATGAACTTTCAAGGACTATCCAAAACCGAAAGAATTAGAACAGGGAACAAGAGAAGTTAATCTGTAAATGACAACAATCTCATAACAATAAAAGAGAGAATAAATGGCATAAGTTTAGAACCTTCTAATGGGGAGGAAGGCAAGGCAATACCAAGTAATAATAGACTGGTTCAAAAGTAAAAAGATAAGGGTAAATTTCAAGGTAACCAGAAAGAAAATGAACAAGCCTACTCATCAAAATAAAGAAGAAAAACATAATGTCTCAGTAAAAACAAAATCTACAAAAACAAAAGAAATGGAAAAAAATCCACAAACAAAAGGAATTCAGCACAGGAGAGTAAGAGGAACAAAGAAAACATCAGCACCCCCAAAAAAAAAGCACTAGAAAGTGACAGCAATAAACTCACACCTATCAATAATTACACTGAATGTAAATGGCCTAAATGCACCTATAAAGAGATGGAGAATGACAGAATAGATTAAAAAAAAAAACAAGATCCATCATAATTCTGTCAACAAGAAACACACCTTAGAAACAAAGAAGTAAATTTATTAAAAACCAAAGGATGAAAAAAAATATATCAAGCAAACAGCTACCAAAAAAAAGCAGGAGTGGCAATACTAATCTCAGATAAAATAGACTTAAAAAAAAATCCACCATAAAAGACAAAGAAAAGCACTACATCATGATCAAAGAGACAATCCAGCATGAACACATAACCATAATAAACACCTACACACCAAATGACAGGGTTCCAAAATACATAGAACAAACTCTAACGGCACTGAAAAGAGAAATTGACAGTTCCACAATAATAGGAGCCTTCAACACATCACTCTCAGTAAAGGACAGAACATCTAGAAAGAAACTCAGCAAAGATACAAAAGATCTAAAGGCCACAATCAGCCAACTTGACCTCATAGACATATAGAGAACATGCCACTCAACAGCTGCAAAGTACACATTCTTTTCCAACACACAGGGAATGTTGTCCAGAATAGACCACATCTTAGACCACAAAGCAACCCTCAAGATAATCCAAAACATTGAGATAATACAAAATATTGTCTCTGACCACAAGGCTATCAAGGTAGAAATTAACAACAGGAAGAGCAAAGAAAAAAAATCAATTACATGGAAACTAAATAACACCCTGCTTACAAAGCACTGGGTAGTAGAGAAAATCAGAGATGGAATCAAAAAATTCCTAGAATCAAATGAGAATGAAAACACTTCATACCAAAACCTTTGGGACACAGCAAAGGCAGTCCTCAGAGGACAATTTATAACAATAGATGCATACATCCAAAAAGAAAAAGGGATAAAATCAAAACATTAACTACACAGCTTGAACAAATAGAAAGAGAACAGCAAAAAAAGCCCACAACCACCAGAAGAAAGGAAAAATAAAGATCAGAGCAGAAATAAATGAAATAGAGAACAGAAAAACAATAGAAGCAGCAAAACCAAAAGTTGGTTTTTTGAAAAGATCAACAAAAACAACAAACCACTGGCCAAACTGACAAAACAAAAACAGGAGAGGACACAAATAACCCAAATAAGAAACGAAATGGGGGACATTACAACAGACCCAACTGAAATAAAAGGATCATAACAGAGTATTATGAAAAACTATACTCTAACAAATTTGAAAATCTAGAGGAAATGGATAAATTTCTAGAAACACACTACCTACCCAAACTACCACAAAGTGATATTGAAAATCTGAACAGACCCATAACAAGAGAAAAGATTGAAAAGGTAATAAAAAGACTTCTAACAAAAAAAAAAAGCCATGGCCTAGATGGTTTCACAGGAGATTTCAACAAAACATTTAGAGAAGAACTTACACCAATACTACTCAAACTATTTCAGAACGAAGAAAAGGAAGCAACACTTCTGAATTAATTCTATGAAGCCAGCATAACCCTGATAACAAAACCAGGCAAAGAGACCACAAAAAAAGAAAATTATAGGTCTATATCTCTCATTTATATAGATGCAAAAATTCTCAACAAAATTCTAGCCAATAGAACTCAGCCTCATATCAAAAAAATAATACACAAGACACCACAACCAAGTAGGACTCATACCAGGTATGCAAGGATAGTTCAACTTTAGAAAATCAATCAACATAATCCACCACATAAATAAAAGGAAAGAAAAGAATCACATGATCATCTCAACTGACACAGAAAAGACATTCGACAAAGTCCAGTCCCCATTCCTGATAAAACATCTCAGTAAAATAGGTAAAAAGGGAAATTTCTCAACATAATAAAAGACATCTGTACAAAAACAACAGCCAACACCATTCTTAACCGAGAGAGCCTGGAAACATTCCCCTTGAGAGCAGAAACAAGAAAAGGATACCCTTTATCACCACACCTATACAACATTGTGCTGGAAGTCCTAGCTAGAGCAATAAGGCAAGAAAAAGAAATAAAGGACATCCAATTTGGTAATGAAGAAGTTAAACTGTCCCTATTTGTGGATGATATGATACTATACATAGAAAACCTAAAAGACTCCATGAGAAATCTACTGAAACTAATAGAAAGATTAAGCAGTGTAGCAGGATACAAGATAAGCATACAAAAATCAGTTGGATTCCTATGCACCAACGACGAGAACGATGAAGAGGAAATCAGGAAAACAATACCATTTGTAACAGCCCTTAAAAAAATAAAATACTTAGGAGTAAATCTAACCAGAGATGTAAAAGACCTACACAAAGAAAACTACAAAACACTACTGCAAGAAACCAAAACAGATTTACATAAATGGAAAAACCCACCATACTCGTGGATAGGTAGAAGCAACATTGTGAAAATGGCAATTCTATCCAAAGCAATTTACAAATACAATGCAATCCCGATCTGAATACCAGCAACATTCTTTAAAGAGATGGAAAAACTAATCATTAAGTTTATATGGAAAGGGAAGAAGCCCTCAATAAATAAAGCACTATTGAAGAAGAAGAAAAAAGTAGGAGGACTTGCACTACCTGACCTAAGAACCTACTATACAGCTACAGCAGTTGAAACAGTCTGGTGCTGGCACAACAACAGATACATTGAGTAATGGAACAGAATTGAGAACCCAGATGTAAATCCTTCCACCTACGGTCACCTGATCTTTGACAAGGGCTCAAAGTCTATCAAATGGGGAACAGACAGTCTTTTTAACAAATGGTGCTGGCAAAACTGGATATACATCTGCAAAAAAATGAAATAGGACCCATACCTCACACCATATACAAAAACTAATTCAAAATGGATAGAGGACATAAATATAAAGTCAAAAACTATAAAGTTCATAAGAGAAAAAATAGGATCAACACTAGAGGCCCTAATACATGGTATTAGCAGGATACAAACCATAACCAACAACCCACAAACTCCAGAAGATAAGCTAGATAACTGGGATCTTCTAAAAATTAAACACTTATGCTCATCAAAGGAGTTCATCAAAAGAGTAAAAAGAGAACCTAAAGACTGGGAAAAAAGTTTTGGCCATTACTAATCAGACAAAGGTCTAATCTCTAAAATCTACAAGAAAGTCCAACACATCTACAACAAAAAGATAAACAATCCTATTAAAAAATGAGCAAAGGAAATGAATGGACACTTCACCAAAGAAGACATTCAAGGGGCCAACAGACACGTTAGGAAATGCTCGTGATCACTAGCCATTAGAGAAATGCAAATCAAAACCACAATAAGTTACCATCTTACCCTGGCATTACTAGCATAAAAAAAAAACTGGAAATAACAAACGTTGGAGAGGCTGTGGGGAGATCGGAACTCTTATGCACTTCTGGTGGGAATGCAAAATGATGCAACCATTTTGGAAAATGATATGGTGCTTCCTTAGAAAGCTAGAAATAGAAATACCATATGATCCAGCAATCCCACTTCTAGGAATACATGCTAGAGAAATTAGAGCCATGACATGAATAGACATATGCACACCCATGTTCACTGCAGCATTGTTTACAATAGCACAAAGTTGGAAACAACCTAGATGCCCATCAACAGATGAATGGATAAACAAACTATGATACATACACATAATGGAATACTACACAATAAAGAACAATGATGAATCTGCGAAGCATCTCATAAGATGGACAAATCTGGAGGGCATTATGCGGAGTGAAAGAAGTCAATTACAAAAGGACAAATATTGTGTGAGACCACTACTGTAAAAACTGATGAAAAGGTTTGCACACAAAAAGAAACAATCTTTGATGGTTACGAGGGAGAGGAGGGGCGAGGGGGGTAACACTAGATAGGCAATAGATAAGTGGTAACTTTGGTGGAGGGTAAGACAGTACACAATACTGGGAAAGCCAGCACAACTTGTACAAGGAAAGGTCATGGAAGCTCCATAGACTCATCCAAACTCCCTGAGGGACCGAATTGCTGGACTGAGAGCTGTTGGGACCCTGGTCTCGGGGAACATCTAGCTCAATTGTCATAACATAGTTTATAAAGAAAATGTTCTACGTTCTACCTTGGTGAGTAGTGTCTGGGTCTTAAAAGCCTGTCAGCAGCCATCTAAGATACTTCACTGGTCTCACCCCTTCAGGAGTAAGGGCGAATGAAGAAAACAAGATACAAGTGAAAGATTAGTCCAAAGGACTAATGGATCACAACTACCACGGCCTCCACCAGACTGAGTCCAGTACAACTAGATGGTGCCCAGCTACCACCACTGACTGTTCTGACATGGATCACAATAGAGGCTACCAGACAGAGCTGGAGAAAACAGTAGAGCAAAATTCTAACTCACAGAAAAAGACCAGACTTACTGGCCTGACAGAGACTGGAGAAATCTCTAGAGTATGGTCCCCGGATACTCTTTTAGCTCAGTAACAAATTCACTCCCAAGGTTCACTATTCAGCCAAAGATTAGATAGGCCCATAAAACAAAACTAGACTAATGGGGCACAACAGCCCAGGGACAAGGACTAGAAGGCAGAAGGGGACAGGAAAGCTGGTAATAGGGATCCCAAGTTAAAGAAGGGAGAGTTTTGACTTGTGATGGGGTTGATAACCAATGTCATAAAACAATATGTCTAACTGTTTAATGAGAAACTATTTGTTCTTTAAATCTTCATCTAAAGTACAATAAAAAAATTTAGAAAAATAAAATTTAGTTAGAAGCAGTAGAGCCTATATATTATTCATAGCTTTCTAGGTTGCAGGTGACAAGGCATCAAATCAAATTAATTTTACAAAAATACAAATTTATTGATTCTATTACCTGGGAAGTTCAGAGGCTTATATACATAGATCTTCCTTAAAAAAAAAAAAAAGTACTCTATAGAAAATTGTTAAGATTTTATGTATTATGCCATAAATGGAATCTGACTTAAGTGGAGTAATTTTTATGCTTTCATATTTACTATATATATAAGGTATATCTGAATGTAGTTTTCTCTATTTCAAAATTGAAACCTCAACTTCAACTGCATCATGTTTTAGGTAATTGACTTACAAAGGCCATACGTCTCCCAAACCTTGATCCTATGATTCTGTGATATTTCACTTGTTCACTAAGCTATGAGTTTTCAAGTGTCACAGTGTGGAAGCCTATTATGTTCATAAAATTATTATCACTGTGAGCAGCCATCCAATATACAACCATTGGTCTCTATTCACCTGGAGATGCAGAGGAAAAAGGAGAATCAAGAATTAGAGGAGGAATTGGAATGCGTGTCTAATTGCCTCCATGAACAACCGCCTTCTTTGTCATGAGATCAAAAGAACTGGATGGTGTCCGGTTACAATTGCAGATGTTTTGATGAAAAATTCTATAAAAGAATCCTGATCAAAAGTGGAAAAAATGTGGAACAGAATTTCAAAATCTTATGAAATCCAGGCTTTCTGGAGCCATTGAGGTAGTACGACCCCCCTGGACTATTGCTCTGAGAAAATCTTTAAACCTTAAATAGAGAGTATCCTCAAAGTCATCTTTAAACAAAACAATAGTTTAGCTTAATTAATAAAGCATGTCTACCTTGAGCATTATGCTATTTTAAAGAGTTATCTATATGGGATCAAATTGACTACGGAAACTCATAATGTTAGATGAGAAGCTTAAGGGGCAATGAGTTTATCTTAATGATGATGGAATAGTTTTGAAAAGGATAGAAAGAATGGTTGCACAAGAAGAAGAATGTAATCAGTGTACCTGAATTGTACATGTAGAAGTTGTTGAATTGGTGTATGCTTTGCTGTATATGTTTTCACCAAAAAAAAATTAAATAAAAAAAATTATCTTCACAATTGTACTTAGATTGCTCCTGAGAATTAGAAATTGCTCCTCCATCCCAGATTCTCTGAAATTGTTCTTCATACATTTACCTCCTATTTTTTTCAGGAATAGTAGACATTCATTTTTCCATTTGTCCTCTTTCATGTACAACATATCAACAGTTCAAATGTTTTCCTCTCTTGACATATTATTTTAATTTGGCTTCCAAGACACAACTTTGTGGCACCTTTTCTTCTGTATAATTAAATGAGCGCTTCTTCTTGATCTCCTTCTAAAGATTCTCTTTTGTCGCTTGACTCATAAATGTTAGTTTTCCCCAGGGCTCTGTCTGGAGGGATTTTCTAACTATAGTGTTGCTGGGAAGTCCCATCTACTTCAATAATTACAACTCTATTCCCACGTAAATCTCTTTCTTAAACTTCAACCTAGAATTTCTGACTGAATTTTGGACAGATTCAATTGATTTCTCATTGACAGTCCAAATTTATCGCTTGACTCCAAAATCTCCTCTTTTTTTGTTTTTCCCTTATATCTTCTATGGTGAATGGAAAAATCTCTTCTTCCACTTTTATAAACCAGAAATCCAAATATCATCTAGAGTTAGATCCTTCCTTTGTCTTCCCCACTTCCAATAAATCACTCATTGAAAATGATCAATTCCACCCCTAAATAACTCCTAATCCTGTACTTTTCTTTCACTCTGTTGTGGTCCAGTACCTCATCTTTACTCAACTGGCTTGCTACACCATCCCATTAAATGTTCTCAAAGCCTTCTATTATTTTCATCCTGTAATCTCACTCCCTCATGGCAGTTCGAGTCCTAATAGTTTTTCAAGTCTTAGATCCAATGCCATTATTTCCATGAAGCCTTTTCAGTTCCTGGAATTAGTCTATGCCATCTCTGAGACCCTAAAATGACTTATTTGTGACTTTAGTGTGAAACTAATGTTTATAATATTCATGTTGATTTTGTCTTTCTTTCCAAATAGTAAGCTTCTAAGGTACAGATTTTTTTTCTTGTTTGTATCCTTTAGAGTTCATATCCTTTAGTACATTGTACTCTTCGAATTCTTCAGTGCATTACTCAGAACAAGCAAGAAATATATGCTGTGGTATATAAATCAGTTAAAATACCTTAAAAATTAACATTTCTAGCAAAATCATTTAGATAATATCTACTCATTCTTGTGGATGCTAGTTATAAATAGGTTCTGTTGTTGTTAGTTGATTTCAACTTATGAGGACCCTATGTAACAGAGCAGAATCGCCCCATAGTATTTTCTAGGCGGTTATCTTTACAGGAGCAGATCGCCAGGTCTTTCTTCCACAGAGCTGCTGGGTAGATTCAAACCCCCACTTAGCGGCTGAACAATTAACCATTGTGCCACCAGGGCTAAAGAGGGTCTAAGCAAAACTAATAGAAGAAGCTAGACACTGAATGTCCCACATTATTTTGTATCATAGCAAGTTTCAAGTGTTATTTTAAGAGATTTAGTCCTTATTGTGTATATTGTGTGGAATACCTTAAATATTATGTTATCCATTCACATAATAAATTTGTTAATGTATTATTTATATCACATTTTCTATTAATTTTAAAAGCATCTACTTTACAATGTTTATTTCTCCTTTGAATTACAGTATATTTTTATAACTAGTCATTAAGGATATCTGGTGGCACAGTGGTTAAAGCACTTGGCTGCTAACTGAAAGTTTGGTGGTTTGAGCTCACCAGCTGCTCCAAAGAAGAAAGATGTGGCAGTTTGCTTTTGTAAAGATTACAGCCTTGTAAACCCTATGGGGCAGTTCTACTCTGTCCTGTAGGGTCACTATGACTCAGACTCAACTCTCTGGCAATGAGTTTTAATAGTCATTACAATAATACTGAAATTTGGTGGAATGTTACTTAGATACATACTTTATTTCTATACATGGTAGCAAGTAATGACTAATAGTGATTAGTAATTAGTTCAAAATTAATATGTGTCATGATACTGGATTATCAGAATATCTTAAATAATGATATCCACTGTCTCAGAAATGTCAAGACTCCCTCCAGCTTCAGAAATACATTTGTTCCCAGACTTGATGTGAAATAACAGTAATGATACTGACAAATGCATTGACAGCTTTTACACCCCTTGCCATAGAAATGCCTGAGACGTAGAAAAAAGGTTTAAGATACAAAACTTCAAGACTGAGTTTGATGAGAAGGATATGGACACCAGCTTTACTACTGAAAAATAAAAATCAGGCTCATTCAGCTCTTCTACTCAATTCAGAAATTATTTCACACCTAAAAAATTACCCAAGTTGATATTCTATGTAAGCTTCCTGAAATTGAATACTCTTAGTTTCCAAACGGGTTGGGGAACTGCGAAAATTTACATAGAAGAACAGTTTGACATTGTATCCTACTGATTGAATTGCTCATCTGAAGAATGCAGATACAGGAGCGGCTTTCATTCCAAACAGCAAGGGAGAAGCAAGCAGATGAACAGATTTGAGCCCTCAAGTGATACTTTAATGATACCACCATTCTTCCACTGTAGACACATGGGCAAGTATTTATGTCCTTCTAAAGATTTCATCTTAAGGTCAATTCTAATACATTTTAAGTTTATGCAAAAATTACTTTTATTAAGTATCCTTCTCATTTTGGATCTTTGGTGATTTGTTTATCTCTTCTCAAAAACAAGAAGATTATTCAAAACTCAGAAGTGAAGGAAACACCATTACAGGTAATTGATAATTCTGTACTGAAAATCACCTCCAATTTTTTATCATCTCCTGAGGCCCCTTATGTCTTTGAATTTCAGTGTATTTCTCTATATTATATAATTATAACAATATATATTGTTTTCTCAGCCTTAGAATCACTGGGGAAATCATGACAGATTTTTATTGTATATGATTCTTTTCCCATCCTTTAAAAAATATCTGTGACGACAAGGCCAGTGGTAAATAGGTAAATTAACCTAACTAGAAACTTGTTTTCTGCCACATTTCCTGTGATACCCTATGCAACTAATTTTCCACCATTAAAAATATAAAGCTTGACTACTGGACTAAACCAAAAGCTAAGAAGTTTACTAAATATAACCAAACACTTCAAGGAACAGAGTAGCAGGGGCAGGGGTCTAAGGACCATGGTTTCAGGGGACATCTAGGTCAATTGGCATAATAAAGTTTATTAAGAAAATGTTCTGCATCCTACTTTGGTGAGTGGTATCTGGGGTCTTAAAAACTTGCAAGTGGCCATCTAAGATGCATCAATTGGTCCCAACCACCTGGAATAAAGGAGAACAAAGAACATCAAAGACACAAGGAAAATATTAGTCCAAGAGACAGAAAGGGCCACATAGACCAGAGACTTCATCAGCTTGAGACCAGAAGTGCCCGGCTACCACCAATGACCACCCTGACAGGGAACACAACAGAGAGTACCTGGTGAAGCAAGAGAAAAGTGGGGTGCAGAATTGAAATTCTAGTAAAAAAACCAGACTTAATGGTTTGACTGAGACTGGAGGGACCCTGGAAGACATGACCCCCGGACTTCTGTTGGCCCCAAGTTGAAACCATTCCAGAGGCCAACTCTTCAGACAAAGATTAGACTGGATTGTGAGACATAAAGTGATACTTATGAGGAGTGTGCTTCTTAGCTCAAGTAGATACATGAGACTAAATGGGCAGCTCCTGTTCAGAAGCAAGATGAGACGGCAGAGAGGGTCAGGAGTTGGTTGAATGGACACGAGAAATCCGGGGTGGAAAGGAGGAGTGTGCTGACACAGTACAGGGAGAGCAACTAGGGTCACATAACAATATGTGTATAAATTTTTGTATGAGAAACTGACTTCAACTGTAAACTTTCACTTAAAGCACTATATATATATAAAGCTTGTCCTGAGGTTCATCCTTCAGCCAAAGGTTAGACAGGCCCATAAAACAAATAATAATATACGTAGCTCAACTATGCATATGACACTAAATGGGCACACCAGCACAGGGGTGAGTATGAACAGGCAAGAAGGGACAGGAAAGCTGGATGAATGGAAATGGGGAACCCAAGATGGAGAAGGGAAGACTGTTGACATTTTTCGGGGTTGGCAACCAATGTCACAATACAATATGCGTATTGTTTAATTAGAAACTAATTTGCTCTGTAAACCTTTATCTAAAGCACAATAAAAAATAAAAATAAAAAATAATAATAATGCCTAATTTGTGGGATGCTTAAAAGGATTAAATGAGATAAAATATAGGTGTCTAGGACATAGTAAATGCTCAAAAAAAATTAGTTAACTTACCACCTGTAATGGTTAAGTTTGTGTGTTAACTTGGCTAGGCCATGGTTCTCAGTGTTTTGCCAGTTATGTAATGATGTGATCATCTCCAAGATGAGATTTGATATAATATATTCTCCTCCATGATGAGATCTGCTATGGGCAGCCCATCAGTTGAAAGGAAGTTTCCTTGAGGTATGAATTTCATTCACTATATATGGACTTTCTGTCAAAGCTTGCTAGATTTTGCTCTGCTCTGGATTCTGTGTTTCGCTCGTCATCATCTGACCTCTGGTTTTTGCGACTTCAGCCAGCAGCCTGCCATCTTACCAACCAATCTTGGATTCATCAGCCTCCACAGCCCGTGAGCAAGCAGCCTGCCATCTGACATGCTGATTTTGAGTTTGTCAGCCCCTGCAGCTACATGAATCAGGAGAAGCCTCCAAACTGAAGCCTGACCCATGGACATGGGACTTTCCAGCCTCTACAACCTCATGAGCCATTTCCTTGATGTAAATCTCATTCTCTCTCTCTCTCTCTCTCTCTATATATATATATATATGCGTGTGTGTATACGTGTGCTTCAGTGGTTTTGCTTCTTTACAGAACCAGCCTAAGACACCTCCCAAAGCATACTATTGTGAAAACATGCAGAACCTGGAGTTTGAAGATCCAGGTCTCAGTTTTGTGCTCCCTGGCTTTATAGTGCTATGATCTGGGTGTGATACTTGAACTCACTTGGCTTTTATTCTCTCTTCTATACAGTGGGATGACTTATAATTAAATGATTATTTGTGGTATAAGATGAGAAAAATTTCTGTAAAGATGTTTATAAACTATAAAATTCTTGGTAAAATGTAAGCAATTATTAAAATCAAACAGCTGAATAAAAAAATATATATAAATCACGAAGTGTATCTCTTCAAAGAATATGGAAGCAAAAGGAGTTATTAACTGATAATGAAGAATAACAATACAGAAGTGAGAATCAATGTGCATAAGGGGGAAAAGGGAAGGTAAAATTATTTTAACATTATTTCCAGTTAAGTTCTTAAAAATTATTTGTGATTTTTATTTTCCTCTACATTTCTAAGTTTAATATATTACATAAAAATATAGCCATTAATGAGGGAGAGAATAACAAGGAACATTAGACATCCCATAGACAAATTTGTTGTCACCAACTTTACTACAGTATTTTTGTGAATGAAATAATTCAGCATTTGAAAAAAAAATTCTAAATAGTGTTTATCTCAAGTGTATTTTCTATATTTTAGAAATTAACTCAAATTTAACAAAGATGGTGTCACCAGTAATATAATATAGTCCAAGAAGTCTTTCACTTCTGACTTTAAAACACCTAATAGTTCTATATATCCCTTAAGTTTAATTCTATTCTTTCAGCTTTTATTAGGTAGTCCTTGCCTTCATTTGAGAAATGTTTGATATTAATAACATTTATTAAGAATTTATTATGGGTAATTTATTGCTCTAGGTAGGAGCCCTGGTGGTGCAATGGTTAAGTGATACTAAGTGAAAGGTCATCGATTCAAACCCACCATCCGCTCCGTGGAGTGGGGAGGGAACCTGGCACTCTGCTCCTGTAAAGATTATAGCTTAGGAAACCTTATAGAGGAGTTCTACTCTGCCCTACAGAGTCTCTATAAGTCGGAATTGACTCGATGGCACACAACAACAACATATCTATCACTTTGTTCTAACTGATATATATATATACACATACACATATATATATCATATATATATACCTCATATTTATTTTATGTATACATACATATATAGTTATAGATACGTATACTTATATAGATATGTATCATATATATGTGTGTTTGTGTGGGGAGGGGTTGTTAGTTGACGTCAAGTCAATTCCACCTCATGGTGTACAGAGTAGAACTGCTCCAGAGGTTTTCCAAGGCTATGATCTTTCAGAAGCAGATCGTAGACTTCCCTTCCAAAATGCCTCTGGGTGGGTTTGAACTACCAACCTTTCAGCTAGTAGTTAAGCACTTACACATTTGCACCACCCAGGGACTCCTATGACAGGTAAATACCAAAGTGTGCGTGTAATAGCTACTTATCACTCAGATATATGTCCAAGGTCATACGAATAATTATTGGCAGAACTGGGATTTAAACCCGGGCAGACTAGCTTCAGAGACCACAACTATGCAATCTACATTTTCCTATTTATTTTAATATTTCTACTAACTGTCACATTGTAGATTACAATAAAATGTTTGTGAAAGGATGGAGAAATGGAGAGGCAAAGGGACAGGAGGTTTTAGAAATGAGACTTTGATCATGGTACCATATCTATAACTCTTAAGACACCATAAAATTTTTATAAACAAATATAAACATTAACATCTGCTGGCTTCCAAAAGTAGGACGAATTTAAATTTACAATTTTCCTGTTACTAATATAGTCACTAAAAATGATGGTTTATTCAGTGATGCATATAAATCCATAGCTGTTGAGTTGATTCTGACTCATAGTGACCCTACAGGACAGAGTAGAACTGCCCCCGCAGTGTTTCCAAGGCTATAATCTTTACCAAAGCAGACTGCCACATCTTTCTTTCACTTGATGCAAATAGAATGAACCAAATTAAAGTAGCTTTCAAATTCTAGATTTGTGGCAACAAAAAGTAACAAGAATTCATGAGTATGCAAAGATATTAAAGAACATTATTTTTTTTAAGAGAAACAAAAAAAACCCTTAGAATCAAGTTTGCCTCATTTTTCTTTAAAAGTTGAAGCCCCAACTAGAATATGTCAATCTGGTGAGGAAGTAACTCCCGAAAAGCCCCCTTTTAGAGAAATCTAAGAAACAGTTAAGACATAAATCTCTAATAAAATATGTATATAAAACTTGTTCAGAGTACCGCCGTGAGATCCTGTCTTATATTTCTCTAAGCCATTTCTTCAATTAAAAAAAAAAAATCCTCAAGATATAATCCTACAAGGTATGTTTGCACAGCAAATAATCATATTCATTCTGTCCCATAATTCTCAAACTCAATATTCTGGTTCATAAGAAGTAAGGATTTCTCTGCTAAGGCTGAGACCAGAATCAGCAGCTGGGGCTGCTATTCCAAATTAATGACATATAATGACACATGGCTTTTCCTGAAAATAAATGTCAAACTTCAAAGGAGGATAAGCAGCTGAGGTCTTCTCCTAAGTGCTCCTGTTGCTTAAGAGTGGTGAGACAAGACTTCCAGCAAAATGGCGCTCTAGGCAGAAGCACCATGCCATCCCTCCACAGCAAAGATCTGAAAAACTAAGCTGAACAGAGAAAACAGAAATCCTGAACCCTAAAACATCAAATGCAGACATAAAGAACTCAGCCAAGCACCAAATGGAGTGAGAAAACTGACAGAGAACAGAGAGAAAGGAGAGATTCATACAGAGGTCCCCATCAGCTACTGCAGCGCAAATCCACCATCTTGGACTCCTATCGGAGACCAACAAACAGGGGGTACGAGAAAGAAGCTTCATGGAGCTTCCAGCAGGAGACAAAACAGCTGGTAATTTGCCATATACGCTTTCCCAACCCCCACCCTTCTTCATCCCCACTCGGCCTCCTCTGCTTCCCGCGGCCACAGTCTCTTGTGCGGGAAGCACCAGCTGCTTGGATTCCACCAGCCCAAAATGGCTGGCTCTCTGAGTGCCATTTGTTGGCTGCTGGTGTTGCTTTTTTCCACTTCTTCTGATTTCTTCCTTACCTCTCACCACCTCCCCCTGGATCAGTGTGCCATCTTTTCTTCTTCCTGAGGGGCTGTGGAGCTACATTCTAGTGTGGAGCTGTTGCCTGGTCTGGGCTGCAGTGCTGGTGGGATCCCGGGGCTTTTGTTCATTTGTTTGTTTTGAAATGTTTGTTTGTTTTCTTTTCCTTTTCTTGAGTTGGGAGCCCTTTCTGTCCAGGCGGTGCTGCGTGGCAAGGAGATTTCCCACTCAGCTTCCACAGACATGCAGAGGGATCCCTTAGGGCATTTCTTTTCTAGTTGGTTTCCCTTTTCTATTTTTGGGGGGCCTTTCTGGTTTTTTTTTTAAATTTGTTTTGTTTTCTTTTCCCTCTTTTTCCCTTTTTGTCTTTCTTCATTACTCAGTTTCTTGTCTGTCTATATCTTCCTTCTCTTTCTGTTCCCTGAATACCTGGCATTGTATACCTCTACGCCTTCTAGCCAGGCTGTACTGCAACACCTGAGAGCGACTTCCCCAGACCTTATAGCTGCACCGGTGGGATCCCTGGGAACTTTGCAGTTCTTTAACCTTTCCGATTTTTATTTATTCATTCTTTTCTTTTTTTCCTCTTACCCTTTCTGTTTTTCCACATTTCATAGTCTCTCATCTCTCCACTCCAATGGCAAGCTCCCCTAGCATTGTTTTTTGTTTGTTTGTATGTTTTTGGCTCCTGTTCCTCTCTCCTCTCTCCCATATCCGTCTTAGCTCTACACATAACAATCTCCCCACTACATCCTGCCTACCTGCACTGTGAGCTTGACATCACACCACCAAGCAGCATAGGCATGGCCTACTGAAACCTGGCCTGCACTGATTACCGACCCACCCTGGTGGCTGTAGTAAGTGCCACAAACAACCCGTCCCAGTAACACATCTTCAGCTAGACCTGCCCTGCTGTACCATATCTGAGTGACTGACCCTGCCAATTGGAGAAGGAGGCAAAAAGTAATGTGCCCACAAATGAGCAAACAACAAAGAACACACAGTCTACCTGCTCAGACATAGTCAAATTTAAAAAACAAAAAAGGGGGGACGAAACAAGCAAACCTACACTCAATAAATGAGAAACATAACTACTGAATGCCCCGAAGACAGTAGAAAATATCAAAACATTTACAAAAACAGGACAGGATGGTTCCAGTAGGCATCCAAAATAAAACACCAGATGACTCTCCAGTGGAAGAAAATGCACTAGAGCTACCTGATAGGGAATTCAAATCTCTAATACTCAGAATTATCCA
>NW_004444003.1:8812096-8822807 GCF_000243295.1 Trichechus manatus latirostris
ACTGACTGCTTTGACCAGGATCACAACAGAGGGTTCTGGACAGAGCTGGAGAAGGATGTAGAATAAAATTCTAACTCACAAAAAAAAAAGACCAGATTTACTGGCCTAGAGGAGACTGGAGAAACCCCCAGAGTATGGCCCCCAGACAGCCTTTCAGCTCAGTGGTGAAGTCATTTTCGAGGTTCACCGTTCAGCTGGGGATTGGACAGCCCCATAAAACCAAATGGGACTAATGAGGCACTGCAGTCCAGGGACAAGTGCCAGAAGGCAGAAGGGGACAGGAAAGCTGGTGATAGGGAACCCAAGGTTGAGTAAGGATAGTGTTGATGTGTTGTGAGGATCTTATCCATTGTCATAGGGCAACATGTGTACTAACTGTTAAATGAGAAACTATTTTGTTCTGTAAGACTTCTTCTAAAGTGAGCATAGCAGCACAATTGGAAGAGAGTAGTCCATGTCACTGAACTGTGCATGTAGAAATTTTTGAAATGGTGTATCTTTAGCTATGTGTATTTTCACCAAAAAAAATTTGGCGAAGTTAGAGGGTTGACATGTTGTGGGGTTGTTAACCAATGTCATAAAACAATATGTGTACTACTGTTTCATGAGAAACTAGTTGTTCTGTAAGCCTTCACCTGAAGTACAATTAAAAAAAAAAGAAGAAGAATGGCGACACTTTGCATAAAGCATAGCAACAGGATCATCTCTGTTGAGCATCATGGAAAATACACATTCATGCTGATTGGTACACATTCATGGATATGGTACCCACTTGATCAGTCTCAAGATAGATGGCATTGCTCCTATGTAACTTAGAAAAGCAGTGGCAAATTATTTTTGTGATGCATTTGACAGTCCTAAAGAAAAACAAGATTTTATGCTCTTAGATCCACGGAGAAATTAGGATGGGACTAAAAGAATGAAAAATTAATCTATATTTTTTCTACTAGCAGCCACCTCTCATTTTTTTAAACTATGACAATCTAAAATGCCAAGTAATTATATTATTTTAGATATTTTATTTCATCTTGACAGAATAACAACTGAGTAAATATAATTTTAGTTTACCAGCTGGCATTTTCATTTGCATACTGACAGATACCTGTTTTGAATGAATTGACAGACTGCTAAAGTGTTGGGGTTTTTTTTTTTTTTTTTTTTTGGTTGGATGTGTTAAATTATCTTTGAAAATAGATGTAAAATTCAGTGACAAAGAGTATTTTAAAAATACTGAAAAGAAACTTTCCCTGTTAGCAGGAAAAGATGTTTGGTAATTAACACTTTATTGTAACCCGTTCTCCGATAAGATGGTAATTTGAATGGGCAAGGTTCCCTTCTTATTCATCTTTGTAATATCAATGTCTAGCATATACTACATAGGTGCTTACCAAAAAACCAAACCCTTCGCCATCGAGTTGATTCCGGTAGCAACTGTATAAGACAGAGTAGAACTGCCCGATAGGGTTTCCAAGGAGCATCTGGTGGATTCGAACTGCCAACCTTTTGATTAGCAGCCATAGCTCTTAACCACTGCACCACCAGGGCTCCGCATAGGTTCTTAGTGCATGTTAATTAAGTGGGTTCTAGTATAGCCACAGACCTTTGGATCGTTGAAGATTGTTGGAGGATATATTCAGGCATATAGATGTTGACAATCCTAAATTCTTTAATGACTATTGGACTCTACACAGATTATGAAGTTCAGTAGAAATATTCATTTTCTCTTCACTTACAGCCATTTTGGAAAGCATGCATATTTCTCATCCCTAGCAGTGCATTCTTGCATTAAATATTATTCAGAGGGATGTTTCCTTTCATGGTGTACTTAACAAAAAATTATATCAAAGTGTCCGTCTTAGTTAAAGTATTCTTTTAATAAAAAAAGGATTTTTACTGTGATAAAATTCATACATGATAAGAGTCATTCTTTAGAGTACAATTCAGTGATTTTTAATATAATCACAGAGTTTGGAAACACTAAAAAAAAAAAAAAAAAAAACTTTTTTTGTTTTTCCTTAAAAATTACTTTTGGATAAAAAAAAAAAAAAAAAATTTGCGGTCAAGTTGCTTCTGACTTACGGTGACCCAACATGTGTCACAGTAGAAGTGTGCTCCACAGGGTTTTCAATGGATGAGTTTTTGAAAAGAGATCACCAGGTCTTTCTTCTGAAACAGTTCCGGGTGGACTTGAACCTCCAATCTTTCAGTTAGCAGTGATTGTGTTAACCATTTTCACCACCCAGGGACTCTGTGCAATCATTGTCATTGTTGTTAGTTGCCATCAAGTGGATTCTGACTTATGGTGAGCCCATGTGTGCAGAGTATAACTGCTCCACAGGTTTTTGGAAGCAGACTGATCACCAGGCCTGTCTTCTGAGCATTTCTGGGTAGGTTCAAAATGCCAGCGTTTCACTTAGTAGCCAAGTGCTCAACTATTTGCACCACACAGGGACTAAATTTATATCACCCCAAAAAGAAGCACCTTACCTATTAGTGGTCACTGCCTTATTTCCCTGTCCCAGTACGTCCAACCACTAATCTACTTTCCGTCTCTGTAAATTGACCATTCTAGACACTTTATATAAATGAAATCATATAATATTTGGCTTTTTGTGATTGAGTTCTTTCATTTTGCATAATGTTTTCAAGGTCCATCCAAGTTGTAGCATCCATCTTTAATTTATTCCTTTATAATGCTAAATAATACTTCTTGGCATCTGGGTTCTTAAAAGCTGGCAAGTGGAATCTAAGATGCATCAGTTGGTCCCAACCACCTGAAGTAAAGAAGATGAAGAACACTAAACACACAAGGGAAGTATCAGCCCAAGAGACAGAAAGGGCCTCATAGACCAGAGACTTCATCAGCCTGAGACAAGAAGAACTAGATGGTGCCCGGCTACCACCAATGACCACCCTGACAAGGAACACAACAGAGAGTCCCTGATGGAACAGGAGAAAGGTGGGGTGAAGAACTCAAATTCTAGTAAGAAGACCAGACTTGATAATCTGACTGAGACTGGAGGAACTCAGGAAAGCATGACCCCTGGATTCTCTATCAACCCATAACTAAAAAAATTTCCAAGGCCAACTCTTCAGACAAGGATTGGACTGGACTGTGGGGCATAAAGTGATACTTGTGAGGAGTGTGCCTCTTAGCTCAAGTAGATACAAGAGACTAAATGGGCAACTTCTGTCCAGAGGTGAGATGGGAAGGCAGAGAAGGTTAGGAGATGGTTGAATGGACATGAGGAATCAGGAGTGGAAAGAAAGGTGGAGTGTGCTGTCGCAGTATGGGGAGAGCAATTAGGGTCTCATAACAATGTATGTATAAATTTTTGCATGGGAGACTAACTTGAAATGTAAACTTTATTTAAACTACAACAATAAAAAAAATAATAATACTTCATTGTATGGATACACCACATTTTATTTTTTCATTCATCAGGTGATGAATATTTAGGTTGTTTATAGTTTTTGGTTATTATGAATAATGATGATACGAACATTTGTGTGCAGTTTTTTGTGTGGACATATGTTTTGAATTCTTTCATGTCTATACCTAGGAGTGGAATTGTTAGGCTGTATGGTAACTTTTTGTTTAACATTTTGAATGATTGCTAAAATGTTTTCAAAAAGGCTATTTGTTTTCCATGTGTCTTATATCTTTTTTATTCCTATATTCCTCTTTTACTACTTTCTTTTATAATAAACAGATTTTTTGGTGTATTATTTTAATTCCCTTGCTGTTTCTATTACTATGTGTTTTTAGGTTATTTTCTTAGTATTGTCCTGGGGATTACAACCAGTATATTAATTTATAACATCTAGTTTGGATAATTATCAACTTAATTTTAACAGTATACAAAAATATTGCTGTAATACAGTGTCATTCCAATTGACTCAATTGATACAGTACTTCATGCAGAAAAAGCAGCACACCCATTCTTCTCACATTCGCATGTAACATTTATCAAGATAGAAAACATTCTGAGCAACAAGCAATACCCTAAAAAATTTACAAGAAGGTAAATAATAAAAAAATATATTCTTGGACCACAATGGAATTAAACTAAAAATCAATAACAGAAAGATAAGTGCAAATTTTCCAAATATTTAGATATTAAACAATACACTTGTAAATATTACACTGGTCAAAGCAGAAGTTGCAAGAGGAAATAAAAATGATTTTAACTAAATAAAAGGAAAAATTATACTTAAAATTTGTTGGGTGCAGCAAAAGCAGTCTTTAGAGGGAAATTTATAACATAAAGTGTACATAATAATGATATAAATAATTAATCTAAGCTTTCACCTTAGGAAACAAGAAAAAAAGAGCAATTTAAGACTAAAGCAAGAAGAAAAGAAAATAATAAAAATTAGAGTAGAAATCAATTAAGTCAAAAACAGGAAAACAGTAAAATAAACCAATGAAACTTAAAACTAGTTCTTTGAACAGATTAATAAAAATTGATGAACCTCTAGCTAGGCTAACCAAGAAAAAATAGAGAAGATACAAATTATCAATGTCAGAAATAAAAGATAAGTCATATCTTCTGATTTAATTACAGTAAAAGGATAATAAAGGAATACCATGTACAACTCCATGCCTACGAATTTGATAACCTCAATGAATTGGACCAATCCCTTTAAAGACACCGTCTTGGTTACCTAGTGCTGCTATAACAGAAATACCACAAGTGGATGTCTTTAACAAAGAGAAATTTATTCTCTCACAGTCTAGGAGGCTAGACTCCAAATTCAGGCTACCAGCTCCAGGGGAAGGCTTTCTCTCTCTGTCAGCTCTGGGGGAAGGTCTTTGTCATCAATCTTCCTTGGTCAAGGAGCTTCTCAGCCCAGGGACCCTGGCTCCAAAGGATGCACTACTCCTGGCTCTTGTTTCTTGGTGGTATGAAGTTCCCACGTCTCTCTGCTTGCTTCTCCATTTATATTCAAAAAAGATTGACTTAAGACATAACTTAATCTTATAGATTGAGTCCAGCCTCATTAACACAACTGCCTATAATCCTGCCTCATTAACATCATGGAGGTAGGATTACAATACATAGCAAAATCACATCAGATATCAAAATGGTAGACAATCACACAATACTGGGAATAATGGCCTAGCCAAGTTGACACATTTTTGGGGGGACACAATTCAATCCATGACAGACACAAACTACCAAAACTCACACAAGGAGAAATAAATAATAAGAGTAAGCCTATATCTACTAAACAAATTGAATCAATAATTAATAACCATCCAAGAAAGAAAGCACAGAGCACAGAAGGTTCACTGGTGAATCATACTAGATATTTAAAGAATAAATCATAGCAATTTTCTACAATCTCTTACACTATCAGAAGTGCAGAAAGCACTTCTTAACTCAGTCTATGAGGCCAACATTACTCTAATACTGAAACAAGGTAAAGACATTTTAAGAATGCAAAACTATGAACCAATATTCCTTATGGACATAATAAACAAAGATACAAAAAAACTGAACAAAAACATTAGCAAATTGAATGCAAGACTATATGAAAATAATTATACACCATAACCATATGGTATTTAATCCAGGTATGCAAGTCTGATTCAACATTTGAAAATCAACCAAGATAATTCACAGCATCAACAGGCTCAAGAACAAAAATCGTATTACTATATCAACAGATGTAAAGAAAAGACACTTGACAAAACCCAACACCCACTCATGATAGAAACCCTTAGCAAACTAGGAATAGAGAGTAACTTCTTCAACTTGATAAAGTATATGTACAAAAACCTACAGCTAATATCATTCTTAATGATGAAAAACTAGATACTTTCCCCCTAAGTTCAGGAATGATGCAAGAATGCCCCCTGTCTCCACTCCTATTCAAAATTATACTGGAAGTTCAAGCTGACACAATAAGACAAGAAAAAAGGAGGGGGAAGTGTACTGATTGAGAAGAAAGAAATGAAATTCTTTGCTTGCAGATGAAATGATTATCTATGTAGAAATCCAAAAAAAATTACACAAAACAACTCCTGAAACTAATAAACAATTATATATACCAAGGGTTAGGATAAATAATTAATTAATACACAAAACTAAATTGTTTTTCTATATACCAGGAATGAACAATTGGAATTTGAAATTGAAAACACAATAACATTTCACACAATAGCATTGACACTGAAAAAATGAAATCCTCAGGTTTAAATCTAACAAAATATGTATACTGTCTGCATGTGGAAAACTACAAAACTCTAATAAAAGAAATCAAAGAAGATCTAAAAAATGGAGGGATAGTGTGTATGCATGTATTGAAAGACTCAACACTATTAAAATATCTGTTTTCTCTACTTGATCTACAGATCAACTTTCCCTACTTGATCTGAGATCTAAATAAAATCTCAGCAAGTTATTTTATAGATGATAATAAATTGATTTTAAAATTTTTATGGAAAAGCTAAAGACCCAGAATAGCCTTTAGAATATTGATGAAAAAGAACAAAGTTGTAGGACTAAAACTACCTATCTTTGAGACTCAATACTGGTCTTCTGAGGAGGCGGGGCCAAGATGGCAGTTTAGTCAGATGCTTCCTATATCCCTCTTACAACAAAGACCTGGAAAAACAAGTGATTTGATTATATATGAATATCTAGGAGCCCTGAACAAGGCAAAGTTGAGAAATCAGACTGAGTGGGTGGGGGGAGAGGGAGATGGTTTGGAAGAAGCAAAGAGCGCCAGAGTGACTGCGAGACTGCAGCTCTTCAGCCTCGCAGAGTCCGCAGTGAAGCAGGCAAACAGCTCTACACGCTCTCGGGAAGCAGTTTCCACATAGAGAGAGATCCAGCAGCAGAGATTCTGCTGGACACTCCGAACCAGTGAAAAGCAGCTCCCAAGTGGCTAAAGATAAGTACATGTGTGCGGCCTTTCACAGAGATTTTTTTTTAAAAAAAAGCACACTTGGGAAAAACCTATCTCCCTATTACCTCCTCCCACTGCGCTCTGCACCGGGAGTCTGCTGGAGCGGAAGTAGATCCCAAAAGGCGCCCTGGCCCATTCTCCTGGCCTTGGAGAGGGAACAAAAAAGCTACTGGCTCCCCTAAGCCAGGAACTCAGGGTCGGTACGGCTCCTTTGCTAGGCACAAGCATAAGGGGTCTGCAGACTGTGAGTGTCTTACACCACTGTATAGACTTGTGGGGACCCATCTCAACAGCGTTAGGCCTCACTACCACAGTACAACAGGGTAAACATCTCAAGTTTAACTTCAACTGTTTCAGCTGTGAAGTGGCATATTTGTGAACCTCGAAACCACCCTGCCCCTTAAGTAGGCACTTTTACTGATCAGCAACAAGGCCTTGAGGACTGTTGACATCACCTAAACCACCTAGTCACCTGCTATAGGAGTCCAGGAAAAAGTTGTGCCCTCGAGTCTTTACAGCCAACAGAGTGGGGTGCTCATAGTCTGGTTGTAAAACTCAACTCCCTACTCACCCTAGGGAATAGGGACATGCTTTCCTTTCAGATTCTCAGGGGCAGCCATCAGCCCTCTGCCTGGCTCAGCACGTGATCCTCTATCACAGCCAGAGTCCAGAGGCTGCACCAATCACCCATGCCTCTCTAGGACTGTAGGTGAGAGCCTACACTTGGTGACCAACTGCCTGGACACCTGAGCTGAACCCATATAGGAAAATTTAATGGAATCCTGTGCGCACATACTTAGTTACAGAACTAACTACCTGGTGACAGGACGTTAGAGCTTCAAAGGTGCCAATAATCAAACTAGTGCACACGAGCAGCCTACTGGGGCATATCAAAAGAAAACAAAACAAGAAGCTAGGACTCACTAAACAAATACAAAATAAAATTATAACAACTTATCGATGCCTCAGAGACAACAGTCAATATCAAATCACATAAAGAGGCAGTCTGTGATGGCTTCAGCAAGCTCCCAAAATAAAGAATCAATAAATTCTCTGGAGGAAGAGAACTTCTTGGAATTACCAGAGGCAGAATACAAAAGATTAATATACAGAACTCTTCTAGAAATTAGACAGGAAATTCGACAAAATGAAGAAATGGCCACATACAGACAAAGTAGTAGCAGAACTTAAAAAAGTTATTCAAGAGAATAATGCCAAATTTAATAGGCTGCAAGAATCCATAGAGAGACAGAAATCAGAAATCCAGAAGATTAATAACAAAATCTCAGAATTAGAAAACTCAATAGAAAGACATAGGGGCAGAATTGAGGCAGTAGAAGTTAGAATTAGTGACATTGAAGATAAATTACTTGATGCCAACTTATTTGAGGAAAATCAGATAAAAGAATTAAAAAGAATGCAGACACTCTAAGAGTCATGTGGGACTCTAAAAAGAGAAATAACCAACAAGTGATTGGAATACCAGAACACGGGAGGATAACAGAAAATACAGAGAAAATTGTTGAAGATTTGTTGACAGAAAACTTCCCTGATATCATGAAAGATGAGAAGATATCTGTCCAAGATGCTCATCAAATCCAGCATAAGGTAGATTCCAAAAGAAAGTCACCAAGACATATTATAATCAAACTTACCAAAACCAAAGATAAAGAGAGAATTTTAAGAGCGACTAGAGATGAAAGAAAAGTCATCTACAATGGACAGTCAACTAGAACAAGCTCGGACTACTCAGCAGAAACCATGCAGACAAGAAGGCAATGGGATAACATATGTAAAGCCTTGAAGGAAAAAAACTGCCAGCCAAGAATTATATATCCAGCAAAACTGTCTCTCAAATATGATGGTGAAATTAGGGCATTTCCAGACAAACAGAAGTTCAGGGAATTTGCAAAAACCAAACCAAAATTACAAGATATACTAAAGGGAGTCCTACAGTTAGATAATCAATAACACCAGATAACAACTCAAGACTAGAATACAGGAGAGAGCAACCAGATATTGACGCAGATAGGGAAGTCGAAAATACATCAAAGCTAAAACATTCAAAATAGGGAAACAGAAATATCAATATGTAAAAAAGGACAACATTAAAACAAAAAAGAGGGAATTAAAAATTTCTGACGTTGATTTTCATATGGAGGGGAAGTCAAGGCAATATAAAGTAATAAAAGACAGGTATATACTAAGAAAAATAGGGGTAAATATTAAGGTAACCAAAAAAGAATCTAACAATCCTACAAATCAAAATCAAAAAGTAGAAAAACATAACCACCAAGCAAACACAAAATTTACAACAATGAAAAAGATGAAAAAAATACATAAAGAAAAATGACTCAGCACAGAAAATTAAGGGGAACAAAGAAACTGTGAACAACACACAAAAAGAGATATCAGGATGACAGGACTAAACTCATACCTATCAATAATTATGCTGAAAGTAAACAAACTTAATGCACCAATAAAGAGACAGAGAGTGGCAGATTGGATAAAAAAGCATGATCCATCTATATGCTGCCTACAAGAGACGCAATTTAGACTTAAAGAGACAAACAGGCTAAAACTCAAAGGATGGAAAAAAATATATCAAGCAAACAACACTCAAAAAAGAGCAGGAGTGGCAATATTAATCTCTGACAAAATAGACTTTAAAGTAAAATCCACCACAAACGATAAGGATGGGCACTATATAATGATTAAAGGGTCAATACACCAGCAGGACATAACTATAATAAATATTTACACACCTAACAGCAGGGCTTCTAAATACATAAAACAAATTCTAACAGCTCTGAAGAGAAAGATAAACAATTCCACAGTAGTAGTAGGAGACTTCAACACACCACTTTCGGTGAAGGACAGAACATCCAGAAAGAAGCTCAACAAGGACACGGAAGAGCTACATGCTACAATCAACCAACTTGATCTCACAGACATATACCAAACACAGCACCCAACAGCAGCCAAGTATACTTTCTTTTCCAATGCACATGGAACATTCTCAGAATAGACCATATATTAGGCCATAAAGCAAGACTTAACAAAATCCAAAACATCGAACTATTACAAAGAAGTTTTTCTGACCATAAAGCCATAAAAGTGGAAATCAACAACACAAAAAGCAAGGAAAAAAAATCAAACACATGGAAACTGAACAACACCTTGCTCAAAAACTACTGGGTTATAGAAGACATTAAGAATGGAATAAAGAAATTCATAAAATCAAATGAGAATGAAAACACATCCTACCAGAACCTTTGGGACACAGTCAAAGCAGTGCTCAGAGGTCAGTTTATAGAAATAAATGCACACATCCAAAAAGAAAAAAGGGGTATAATCAAAACATTAACCCTACAACTGGAACAAGTAGAAAGAGAGCAGCATAAGAAGCCTAAAGGCACCAGAAGGAAGGAAATAATGAGAATTAGAGCAGATTTAAATGAAATAGAGAATAGAAAAACAGTTGAAAGAGTCAACAAATCTAAAATCAGGTTCTTTGAAAAGATCAGCAAAATTGACAAACCCTTGACCAAAATGACAAAAGAAAAGCTGGAGAGGAAGCAAATAACCCATATATGAAATGAGATGGGTGATGTCACATCAGACCAAACTGAAATTAAAAGAATCATAATGGATTACTATGAAAAATTGTACTCTGACAAATTTGAAAACCTAGAGGAAATGGACAAATTTCTAGAAACTCACTACCTACTTAAATTAACACAAACAGAGGTAGAACAACTAAATAAACCCATAACAAAAGAAGAGATTGAAA
>NW_004444003.1:8830643-8847987 GCF_000243295.1 Trichechus manatus latirostris
GGCTAACAGACACATGAAGAAATGCTCACGATCATTAACCATTAGAGAAATGCAGATCAAAACTACAATGAGATATCATCTCACCCCAACAAGGCTATCACTAATCCAAAAAACACAAAATAATAAATGCTAGGGAGGTTGTGGAGAGACTGGAACACTTATACACTGTTGGTGGGAACGTAAAATGGTACAACCACTTTGTAAATTGATTTGGCACTTCCTTAAAAAGCTAGAAATAGAAGTACCATACGATCCAGCTATCCTGCCCCTTGGAATATACTCCAGAGAAACAAGAGCCATCACATGAATAGATATATGCACACCCATGTTCCTTGCAGCACTGTTCACAATAGCCAAAAGATGGAAGCAACCTAGGTGCCCATCAACAGACAAATGGATAAACAAACAATGGTATATCCACACAATGGAATATTACACAACGATAAAGAACAACGATCAAGCTGTGAAACATCGTATAACATGGTGGAAGCTGGAACTTATGCTGAGTGAATTTAGTCGGTCACAGAAGGATAAATACTGTATAAGACCACTATTATAAGACCTCAAGAAAAGGTTTAAACAGAAAAGAAAACATTCTTTGATGTTTACGGGGGTCTGGAGGGAGGGTGAGACTTACTCACTAAGTAGATAGTAGATAAGAATCATCTTAGGCGAAGGGAATGACAGCACACACTGCAGGGGAAGTCAGCACAACTGGACTAAACCAAAGCTAAGAAGTTTCCTGAATACAATCAAATACTTTGAGAGACAGAGTAGCAGGGATGCGGGGTCTGAGGACCATGCTTTCAGGGGACATCTAGGTCAATTGGCATAACAAAACTTATTAAGAAAATATTCTGCATCCTACTTTGGTGAGTGGCATCTGGGGTCTTAAAAGCTTGCAAGCAGCCATCTAAGATGCATCAATTGTTCGCAACTACTTGGAGTAAAGGAGAATAAAGAACACTAAAGACACAAGGAAAGTATTAGCCCAAGAGACAGAATGGGCCACATAAACCAGAGACTTCATCAGCCTGAGACCAGAAGAACTAGATGGTCCCCAGCTACCACCAATGAACGTCCTGATAGGGAACACAACAGAGGGTCCCTGATGGAGCAGTAGAAGGATGGGGTGCAGAACTCAAATTCTAGTAAGAAGACTAGACTTAATAGTCTGACTGAAACTGGAGGTACCCTGGAAAGCAAAGCCCCTGGATACTCTATCAGCCCAGAACTAAAACAATTTCCGAGGCCACCTCTTCAGAGAGGGATTGGACTGGACTGAGGGACATAAAGTGATACTCGTGAAGAGTGTGCCTCTTAGTCAAGTAGATACAAGAGACCAAAGGGGCAGCTTCTGTCCAGAGGTGAGATGGGAAGCCAGAGAGAGTTAGGAGCTGTTTTAACGGTCATGGGGAATCAGGGGCGGAAAGGAGGAGTGTGCTGTCGCAGAATGGGGTGAGCGGATGGGGACTCATAACAATGTATGTAAAAAAAAGATTTCTGTATGGGAGACTAACTTGAAATGTAAACTTCATTTAATTACAAGAATAAAAAATAAAATAAAATATATATAAAAAAGACTCAATATAAAACAACACTAATTAAAACATCACAATATGACAAAATAATAGACAAATAGAGGAACAGAACATAATAGAAAGTCCAGAAATAGATCTACAAAACTATAAGCAATTAATCTTTGACAAAAGAACAAAGACAATTCAATGGAGGAAGGATAGTGTTTTCAACAAACAGTGCTAGAAAAAAACATGAATATAAACACAGTCCTTACACCTTTCACAAGAATTGACTCAAAATGACTCTTAGACCTAAATGTAAAATGCAAAATTGTAAAACCTCTAGAAGATAACAGAGAAGAAAATCTAAGAGACCTTGTTATTGATGATGAGTTTTTACATACAATGCCACAGGCATCATCCATGTAAGAAAAAATAAATAAATAAGTTAGACTTTATTAAAATTAAAAACATCTGCTTTTTTAAAGATAGTTAAGAGAATAAAGAGTCAAGCCAAAGACTTGGAGAAACATTTGCAAAACACATATCTAATAAAAGAATAAAGGATTTGTATCGTAGATATAAGGAGCTCTGGTGGCACACTTGTTAAAGCTCTTGGCTTCCAACAGAAAGGTTTGTGGTTCGAATCCCCCAGTCATTCTAAGTGAGAAAGATGTGGCAGTCTGTTTCTGTGAAGATTTACAGCCTTGGAAACCCTATGGGACAGTTCTACTCTGTCCTAAAGGATCACTATGACTCAGAATCGACTTGACGGCAGTGGACTTGGGTTTGGTTTTTGTATCCTAGATATAAATAAAAACCCTTAAAACTCAACAGTTAGGGAAAAACACTAACTAGACCATAGATAAGTGAAGGGTAAGACAGTACACAGTCCTGGGGATGTCAGTACAACTTGACCAAGGGAAAGTCATAGAAGATTCATAGACACATCCAAACTCCCTGAGGGACCGAGTTACTGGGCTGAGGGCTACGGACCATGGTTTTGGGAGACATTCAGCTCAATTGGCATAACATAGTTTATAAAGAAAATGTTCTACATCCTACTTCGGTGAGTAGCACCTGGGTTCGTAAAAGCTTGTGAGCGACCATCTAAGATACATCTTCTGGTCCCACCCCGTTTGGAACAAGGAAGAATGGAGAAAACCAAAGACACAAGTGAAAGGTTAGTCCAAAGGACTAATGAACCGCAACTACCACAGCCTCCACCAGGCTGAGTCCAGTGCAACTAGGTGGTGTCTGGTTACCACCACCGATTGCTCTGACAGGGATCACAACAGAAGGTCCTGGACAGAGCTGCAGAAAAATGTAGTACAATATTTAAACTCACAAAAAAAGACAAGACCTACTGGTCTGACAGAGAGTCAAGAGTATGGCCCCCTGACAACCTTTTAACTCAGTACTGAAGTCACTCCTGAGGTTCACCTTTCAGCCAAAGTTTAGACAGGCCCATAAAACAAATAATAACACACGTAGTTCAACCATGTATATGAGACTAAATGGGCACACTAGCTCAGGGAAAGGAGAGAATGCAGGAGAGATAGGAAAGTTGGACAAATGGAAATGAGGATCCCAAGGTCAAGAAAGGAAGAGTATTGATACTTCATGGTGTTGGCAACCAATGTCACAAAACAATATGTGTATCAATTGTCTAAGGAGAAACTAATTTGCTCTGTAAACTTTCACCAAAAGCACAATAAAAAATAATCAACAATGGGGGGAAAAAAGCTAAATTTAAAATAGGTGAAAGAGCTGAACAAATATTTCACCAAAGAAGTTATAAAAGTGGCAAATATGCATACGAAAAGATGCTTAACATCATATATTACTGAAAAATTGCAAATTAATCTAATAATAAGAATGGCTATTAAAATGGCTAAAATCTAAAAAAAAAAACAAAAAACTGACAATACCAAATGAAGGTGAGGATGCAGAGCAACAGACTCTCATTAATTGCTGGTAGGAATGCAAAAATGATATAGTCACTTTGGAAGACAAGCTAACATTCTATTTTACAAAGCTAAACATAGTCTTACCATATGATCCAGGAATCATACTTCTAGGTATTTATGCAACTAATTTGAAAACTATGTGAACACGAAAAAATTGCATGAAATTATTTATAGCAGCTTTATTCATAATTAACAAAACGTGGACGCAATCAAGATGTACTTCAGTAGGTGTACATCCATACAACAGGATCTTATTTAGCAATAAACAGAAAGGAACTACCGAGCCAAAAAAAGATATGGATTAGTCTTAAATGTATATTACTAAGTGAAATAAAGCAGTCTAAAAAGACTGTATACTGTATTTTTATGCAAATAATGCACGCATTCTACATTTGTTTGCCAACCATGCCCTTCCCCTGTGAGGTATTTTCAAAAGCACTGCTATGCCAAATTTTTTTTTTTTTGCATGTTGCTATAAAAAACTTAGCATAGTGCTCTTACAAAAAAACCTCCTGGGGGGAAGGCATAGATAGCAAACAAATGTAGAAGTCAGCGTTATTTGCATAAAAATACAGTACTGTGTGATTTCAATTATAAGACATTCTGGTTAAGGTAAAACTCTAAAGAAAGTAAAAAATCAGTGTATTCCAGGGGCTTGAGGGAAAGGGGAAAGAGTAGAATAGTTAAGCAAACGGGATTTTTAGGATGGTGAAATTACTCTGTGTAATATTGTAATGGTGACAAATTGTGTATTTGTCAAAACCCATGAAACATTACTCCACAAAAACTGATCCTTGAAGTATGCAAACTAAAAAAAAATTATTTAGGAGGTCGAGGGATCCCAGGAATACAGACTATCACAAGAGGATGCAACTTTATTACAAATGTAAGAAAAAACCTAAATAAAGGGAGTGGGGAGAAAACTTGTTGCAGTAAGCAACTTTGCAAATTGGTGTCTGTAAGACTAAAGGCAAAAATAACCGTACATAGTACAGTACTGTAGTTGATAAAGTTATTTTTTATGGGTTTATGAGTTAACAATTATGATACAGTTACATATGTATACTGGAATTTAACCATTAAGTAAACGGATGGTGGGAGCCAGATTTCTTATTGTTGGTTTAGGCATTTACACATGAACAAGGGGAAGAGGCTAGTATGACCCACGTAGTAATGGATTAGAGTTGGAAACATCCATATGATGTCATGTTTAGTTTAGTATAGACAAGATGATTACATATAGAAATATTTATAAATGTGTGTATATACACATATATTTTCTTGCTCTTTCAACTGAAAGGACTTAAAAACAACAACATCCCACCAGCAGCAAGCAAACCTAGTATCCTGATCTTGGTTTCTAGTAAAAAAAAGTGTAAATTCAACAGTCAACTCAGCAATCCCATTCCTAACTGCTTACCTAAGATCATTGCAAATATTTGTTTTTACAGAAACTCTTACACACAAATATTTATAGCAGTTTATTCATATTTGCCAAAACTGGAAATAGCTCAAGTGTTCATTAACTGGTGAATGTATGAACAAAGTATGGTACATAGTACATCCTTTTAGTGACATAATAGTTATTGGTCAAAAGTAACAAATTATTAATATCTGAAACAACATGGGTAAATCTCAAAAACATTACGCTAAGTAAAAATAGCCAGACACAAAATGCTGCATATTATATGGCTCCATTTATACAACATTCTATAAAAAACAAAAGTATAGGGAGATAGATCAGTTTTTGCCAGGGGCTAGAAGTAGTAGAAGATAATTCACTGCAAAGATACACAAGAGAACGCTTTGAGATGATGGAAATGTTCTATATCTTGATTGTGGCAGTAGTGAATTTGTTAACTATACAAATTTTTGAACTATTCACTTAAAAGGGGCTAATTTAATTCAAAGTAATTTATGCCTCAATAAACCTCATTTAGAAGAAGAAGGAGGAAGAGGAGGAGAAGAAGGTCCAAAGTCTTCAAACTTTCAAGGAAAGAAGATTTGGCTCATCTCATTGGTCAAATAACTTCAGCCTCCTAGGGATCCAGCTGAAGACAAACTTGGAGGAGGTAATTCATAAAAGACAACAATGGTCTCAGGACCAGTTGCAGAAGAAAGATCTGCATCATTTTACCCATACTATGTCACATGTATAGTTATGTTGGTAAACTATTTTTTCCCTTGTTTTTCTATATCTTTATCTCATTCTGTCATAAACTGTATACTTAGGATATTTATCAAGAACTGTAAAGAATCTGGAATTTACCCTACTTTCAAGCAAGCCAATTAATCTGCTATAATTTTATGAATGCTGGCAAAAAACTCTAGACTCCTAGGTCAGAGAAGATAGACTTAACCTTTCATGGCAGAGCAGGCAGCATGAGCTTCATATTCCCATCACTTTCTCTTGCCCCATAAAATCCCATGAGGGTGATGCAGAGCAGCGGCCCAGTGGATGCTGCACATGCAACGGGCCTGAATCACAGCTGAGGGATTCAGTTTACGAAACTCTAATATTTTAAAAGTGGTGGTCCAATATTTACCCCAGAGAGAGACATTATCTTTATTATCTTGGACAACAAACAAAACGGCCCTCTTCTCCAGGAGGAAGCACTGTCTGTCTTCTAAGGCTGTCTGCTATACAAAGGTCCTTGAAAATATAATCTGGAACAAGAGCTTTCTATCCTCTGCTCAGAGGACGTGAAGTAATGTGAGCGATCCATGGAGAATTTTCTTCAAATAATTGTTAACTTTATAATTAACCTCTGGTTTTACAGAATAGGGAATCAGGATAATAATTGAATTAAAGGAGCAATGGGCATAATCTAGAGATCCTTGATTTTGGAACTAGATATGCTATCTGTTTATGAGGAATAATAGATTTATGTTAGGTAAGATCTTTCCGTTCACCATCCCTTCTCTTTTTTTTTTAAACATATCTCTACAATGTATCACTACATAATAAAGCTATATAATTTATTCATTTATTTGGTCTATTGGTTTATTATTTCTCCCCTGCCTTACCATAAACTCCATGATAGCAGGAGACTTACAGCTGTATCCTTAGCACCTGGATCAGTGACTGGCACCCAGTAGGCAGTTCATAAATATTTGTTAAATAGGTATTGCCAACTGGGGCTCCAGGTAGTGAATATACGTCACTGTGTCTGTCACCCAGTGTGAATACACTTTTCATCTGGAGGAATCCACACTGAGATAGCAAAGCCTATTTACCACCACAGCAACATCAATAATTAAAATGTTTACTGTTCCTACTTCCTCTGCAGCTAAGATATAGGTGTATGTCCTAGACTGTAGCAATCCATAAGTCAACCGCAGTCCTTAAAATAGAAACTAGTGATACAATAAAGCAGAGATGCGGAGGATCCGTTTTTTTTTTTTCAAGGATTGTGGCAATAGAGGAAGCCAGTTCCAGTTCCTAGAGGCAGCTGTGACAACTGCTCTCAAAGACAGCATTTGATGTCTAGCATTGCTCTGTCCTTGATGTAATTCTCAAGGATAGCAGCAGTCATGTGTTCATGACACCAGTTTAACAGTGTACTTACAGGTGTTCCTTCTGTCTCCTTGTACTCCAAGCCTGTGTCTCCAGTCCTCTCAGAGATTTTATGAGCTATAAAGTATCCTTTTAATAAATTACTATCTAAATTAGCTAAAGTTGTTTTCTGTTGTTTACGTGTAAATATGTTAGAGTATTATGAGATTTTTAATAACATACAATGCAAAACTTCCAATTCAGATCCATAGGTAAGTATATTTTCAAATGTTTTGGTCAACATTCTCTCTACCTCCTCAATACTATACACATAAAACACGAATTGCCATCTAGTCAATTCTGACTCACAGCAACCCTACAGGACAGAGTAGAACTGCCCCATAGGGTTTCCAAGGAGCAGCTGGTAAATTGGAACTGCTGATCTTTGGTTAGCAGCCAGGCTCTTAACCACTGCACCACCAGGGCTCCGATATGACATGTAGCAATCATATAATCATCAAAAAGTTTGTGACCTAACCAGAATAGAATCATAAGAAATTTAGTTTTATCAATTTTGTGGGAATTAAAAATAAACATAGGAAAGAATACTATGTTATTATTTATATTTAATGTGCAAAACATGTTTGAAAAATTTCTTCAGTGATTTCTTATAGGACTTTTGTAAAAGATTCAATGCAAGTAACTTGTGTAATTCACAAAGGCAGAATGCTCTTTGAATGACTTGAGAATTTTTAAGACTGACTTTTTAATGCTTTTTCCTCTCCCCATCTAGAACACCTTTCTGAAGTACGGAATGTAGTCAATGTAAAATGATAGTAAAGAAAAGTCAGCTATGATGGTTTCCCTTCGCTACTTCATTTTGTTGGAAGAGGCTTAGTCCTAAATACACACATACTATTATAATGGTAAGTAACTAAGGAAGAAACCTGGGGCTAGTCCCATTTGATTATATCTTAGAAGCTACCTATAGTGATTTTCCCATATAAATAATGCAAGCAATTTCAAAGACCATATGCTTTTCTTTGCCTTTTCATATTTTATATCAAATTAATTTAAAACATGCATATATCCCCTTTGTATTTTACATCAAATTAATTTAAGACATGCATATATCCCCTTTGTAACTCAATGTGCTACAGTGAACTGCAGAACAATTTTTGGAAAAAGGAGGTGGCTTGGATTGAACAGATTCCATGCATTTCTGTGCTAATTTGGCTTGACAGCTCAATGATTGCTCTATACACAAAGTTATAACAGCAGAAACAAAGACAGCTGAGCAGCACCGGCTTGGAGAAGTTCTCTGCTTCCCTCTGCTGGCTGCTATGGGGTATCCACAAATTCTGCAGACTTCTATCCATGGAGGAAAAAGCTATATTGGGAGAAGTGTTTGCTCTCCATATCATTTTTCATATATGTGTTGTAACCAATGGAAAGCTATCAATAATATATTAATTTCAAGACAGAAGTGTTTAAAAATGTGAACTATAAATTATTTTTAGTTTTCTGATTTCCCAAAGATGGTATTTTGAGAAACAACTTTTTTTCATTATTATATTTTGGAAGGGTTTTAAAGATAATATGTTTCCTTTTTGTAATTTTCAGGGTTATTTTCTTTTTCTCTTCTCATGTTTGCAAGTAAGTGAATTTACTTATGCATGAGTTATCAGTAGCCTTTATGAATTTAGTATTCTGTTTCAACTTTCTTCATTAAACAACTAAATATTTACCTCTTGTTATCCTCAAATGACTTTGGGGACATTTTTAATAGAAGGAAGAGGGGAAAAAAAAGATAAAGGATGAGAAGTGGACTGACAACCCAAGTTGCTAGGATCTATTGATAAGGTGAAATTAGAATGACAGAAATGAGAGAAAATCAAATTAAGGCAATGAGATTGTACTGAATTCTGATAAGGTAAAAACAATTGTTATAAAAGTGGTGATATGTAATAAAAAAATATGCATTTAAGAATTGGGAAAAATTATTCTTTCGCTCTGTCTCTCCTCTTTCCTATCTCTTATTCCCAAATATTGGAGAAAACCAAGAGTACAACTATAAACCTAGAGTAAGAAAAGTGAATAAATATTGGGAAAAGCTTTAATTTGAAATTATATGCGTACCTTTTAACATTTATAAATGTCAAGAATACATGGTACAGAAGATATGCTATAAAAATTCTGCTAACTAGTGTTTTAAGATTTATATTTTGGGAGGAGATAGGTAATTAACCCCATGGAAAAAAAAGCCTGGAAAAAGAACAACCAGACTTTGAATGTTGTTTTGTGTAGGAGAAGGTAATGTCCTGCAAAACAAGAAGGAGCTGGATAAAAAAATAGAATGTAAGTGTAGGTGGAATTAGTCATCATGGTTAGCAGTAAAGGAGAGAAAGCAGGATGGAGGGTGAAACTTCCCAACTGTTTACTGGCAAGAAATTCACATCCGTGCTATAAAGTTGCCGTGAAGGTGAATAGAGTAAATGTTAGCCATGGCCTTTCTTCAGAAAGATTGTGTATCAGTCAGGATCAGTCAGAAAAATAGAAACTACCCTTAGTGTTTCAAGCAGAAAAGAATTTGATGAAGATAATTAGAGACTTAAAAAACATTAGAAGTATTCTACAGCAAAGGCCACTGAAGCCAGAACTAGCATTAAGGAAATCAGTAAGAATGAAATCATGGGACACTGCTGCAGCTGCTCTTCTTGGCTACCTGTACTACTGAAGTGGTTGATTGACAATAGGATGCCAGCTCTTTATATATTATACAGCAAATACTTCTTCTCACATGCACTTGACTTCATATACAAGAAAAAAAAATGTTGCCATCCAGTAGATTCCAACTCATAGAGACCCTACAGAAGTTGCATATTTTCATGTAGTCATATCTGTACATAATTTGTTTGTGGTTTCTGGGTTTTGTGTCCTGTTTAGGATAGTTTTTTCCCAATGCAATATGGCAACAGTATTATTTTGTATTTATTTTAACGTTTTTGTAGTTTTATTTTTTAACCTTAGATTTTTAAATTCATCTGGGATTTATTTTTGCATATTATCATTCCAGATTGAACTACAGAATCAATTTGTATAATTTTATTTTAAATATTGTATAAAGATTTTGATTGTGGTTAGGTTGAAACATGGATTACTTTCAGAAGAACTTTCATCATTCAGAAACATAGTGTGTCTCTGAACAGACGTATGTACACTGATGTTCATTGCGGCATTATTCACAATAGCAAAAAGATGGAAACAACCCAAGTGCCCATCAACAGATGAATGGATAAACAAAATGTGGTACATACAGACAATGGAACACTGCTCAGTCTTAATGAAAAATGAAGTCCTGATATATGTTACAGCATGCATGAACTTTGAAGACATTATGCTGTGCAAAATAAGTCAGTCACAAAAGGACAAATATTGTATGGTCTTACTTATATGAAATGGCAAGAATAGATAATTATATAGAGAACAATGGTTGCTAGTGGTTACCAGGGGCAAAGTGGTGGAAGGAAAAAGGGAAATTACTCACTGGGAAGTAGTGAATTTTTGTCTATGGTGATAGGAAAATTAGCATAGACTAAAGAAAATGGTTACACAACTGGGTTACTGTAGCTGTTACCATTAAACTGTACACCAGGAAAAGAAAGGGGGCGGGTGCAGAAGGAATGCAAATAAAATGTTTTATATAATTTTACAACTACAGACGCAGCCAAAAACAAAAAAAATGTTTGCACCTGTTGATGCGACTAAGTTACAACTAAAAGCTTCATGGGATTAGTTCTCTTGATTCAAAGTTTTAGGGTCATGGCTTCATGGATCTATCCACCCACTATCCCTAACATGTTTTTCTGTTCTACCTTCTAGTTTGTTGAGTAGTGCCTGGAGTCTTCAAAACTTGCGAACAGCCACCCAAGATACAACAACTGGTTTCTATTCATCTGGAACAACAAAGGAAGAAGGAGACCCAGGAATCAGAGAAGTAAATGGAATGCAGATTTAATTGCCTCCATAAACTAATCCCTCCATTACCATGAATCCAGAAGAAATGGATGGTACCTCGCAACCATTACTGAACATTTTTATCTAGGACTCAGCAATGAATCCTGATCAAAAGGAGCAAAAGCGTGAAACAGAACTTCAGACTCATATGAAAACCTGACTTATTGGATCCATTGAGACTCAAGGAACCCCTGAATCTAATGCTCAGAAATAATCGTTAAACTCTGAACTGAAAACTATCCCATGAAGCCATCATTAAATAAGAGTTTAGCCCAATTAATGTTTGCCTGGAGCACAATGCTGTTATGAAGAATTATCTATATGAGTTGAAACTGACAACAGTTAATTTAAAGCACAGATGAGATCTTTAAGGGGCAGAGAGTCTAAGTTAATAGCGATGAAACATTATGGGTAGAGACAGTGCGAATAGTGTCACAATGTGAAATATGTAACCAATGTTATTGAACTGTTCATGTAGAAATTGTGATGCGTGTATGTTTGGTTGTTTATACTGCCACCAAAAATAAATGAAATATTAAAAACAAAAGCAAAAAAAACATAGTGTGTCTTCAACCCAAGTTCTTCAAAAGATGTAGAGCTTCCACCTTTGGGTTTTGCATCCTCCCTACTGTAAACAATGACAGACAAAAGATACCTTCCACTCAACACTGGCAATAAAACCTGAAGGTATGTTGAATTCTTTTTGATCCCCACATTAAACTCTCGGGGTTTCAGTTTCTTCAACTGTAAATGGAGATAATAATAGTAACTACCTCATAGAGTTGTGAAGATTTAACAAGTAATATATGTAAAGTACTTAGGAGGGTTTCTGCACTCCCAGATTGAATGCCTAACTGCATATGGATAGAACAGCCAGTATCAATTTGGAGCTGAATGTCTCATAATATGGACCACTCTGTGAAATCTGCTCCAAGGAACTTATGTCTATTAGTTATCTGTTGCCATACCAGAAATAACCACAAACTTATCAGCTTAAAACAACAAGTTTAATATCTTGCAGTTTGGGATCAAAAGTCCATGCATGGTTTAGCAGGGTCCTCTGTTTCAGGTCTCACAAAGCTGCAATCAAGGTGTCGACTGGGCTGAGCTCTCATTGAGATGTTTGACTGGGGAAGAATCCACTGCCAAATTTACTCAAGTTATTTGGAAGCATTTGTTTGCAGTTGTATGCCTGCTCTTACAAATCCTAGAGGCCATCCTCAGATCCCTTACGGGGCGAATAGTCTTAAATAACATTATTATGAAAGTGGCATCCCATCACCTTTACCATATGCTACTGGTTAGAAGAAAATCACAGGTCCTTCCCACAAAGGGAAGGAATTGTATTAAGAGCATCAATACTAGAAGGTAGCAACAATGAGGGGCCATCCTAAAAACTTCCCAGAACACTATGATTTTATAAAATTTTTGTATAGTAACAAATATTTACAATTTCATTAAATAATTTCAGAAAGGGCAGTGCGTGTGCTTTTTATATTATTTCATTTTTCTTTATACAAAATACATATTATAGATACTATTTTCTATTTTTTTATTTAGCAAACTACTGATTATATTTAATGTCAACAAATACTCTTGCATAATATGATTTTTAATTGTTGCAAATTGCATATTAGTTGAGAACTTGGTGTGGTTCCAGAGGTAAACCAACCTTGTGACCTAGATGTCACTTCATCTCTCTGAGACATTGGTAGCCCTCTTTATAAATGTGAATAATAATAATGCATCTACCTAAGAGAATAGCTATGAAACTGAAATAACATAATGTGCAAAAATATAAGAGTTATTATTTTTTACCATTGTATTCTTATTCAATACATTGTCTTTAGCAGTTAAAATTTTTCTACAATATACAGGTGTACAACTAACATTACGTTTAAAAAGTTTGGAACCATATCTCTAATTCCTGAAAATAAAGAACTAAAAATAGAATTTCTGCATGAAAGAATATGCCTAACTTTAAGTAACATACTGCAAAAATGCTTTCCAGAAAATAAATGAGTTTGCGTTCCCACCATCATTGTATAAAAATGCCTGTTACAGGATTTCCAGCAAAATGGCACCCTAGGCAGAAAAACCATGCTGTCCCTCCACAGCAAAGATCTGAAAAACTAAGCCAAACAGAGAAAACAGCAATCCTGAAACCCTAAAACATTGAATGAAGAGATAAAGAACTCAGCCAAGCACCAATGGAGTGAGAAAACTGAGAGAGAACAGAGAGCGAGGAGAGCTTCATGCACATGTCTCCTATCAGCTAATGCAGCATGGATCCGCCATCTTGGACTTCTATCAGAGACCAGCAAATACGGGGTATGAGAAAGCAGCTTCACAGAGCTTCCAGCGGGAGACAGAACAACTGGTAATTTGCGACATATGCTTTCCCACCCCCCGCTTTTATTCACCCCCACTCAGCCTCCTCTGCTTCCCGCAGACACAGTCTCTTGTCCGGGAAGCACCGGCCGCTTGCATTCCACCTGCCCGCACTGGCTGGCTCTCTAAATGCCATCTGTTGTTACTTTTTTTCCACTTCTTTGATTTCTTCCTTACCTCTCACCACCTCCCCCTCCTTTCGTTTAAATACCTGGCTCTGTGCGCCATCTTTGCTTCTTCCTGAGGGGCTGTGGGGCTCCTTTCGAGTGTGGAACTGTTTCCGGGTCTGGGTTGCCATGCTGGTGGGATCCTGGGGCTTTTGTTTGTTTGTTTGTTTTGAATTGTTTGTTTGTTTTCTTTTCCTTTTCTTGAATTGGGAGCCCATTCTGGCCAGGCGGTGCTGAGTGGCTTGGAATCTACCTCCTTGGCTTGCGCAGATGTGCAGAGGGATCCCTAAGGGCATTTCTTTATTTGTGGGTTTTTTCTTTTTTCTTTTTTTTTTTAATTTGTTTAATTTTCTTTTCCCTCTTTTTCCCTTTTTGTCTTTCTTCATTACTCAGTTTCTCATCTCTCTATACCTTCCTTCTCTGTCTGTTCCCTTAATCTGGTGCTGAATACATTTACGCCTTCTAACCAGCCTGTACTGCAACACCTGAGAACAACTTCCCCAGACCTCGTACTGCACCAGTGGGATCCCTGGGAGATATGCCGTTCGTTTTTCTTTCTAATAGTTATATATTCATTCTTTTTTTTCTTCTTCTTCCACTTTTTGTTTTTCACCATTTCATACTCTCACATCTCTCCACTATAACAGCAAGCTCCACTAGAACTCTTTTTAGTTTGTTTGTATCTTTTTGGCACCTGTTCCTCCATCCTCTCTCCCATATCCATCTTAGCTCAACACATAACATTCTCCCCCCTACATCCTGCCAACCTGCACAATGCGCTTAACATTACACTACCAAGCAGCACAGGCATGGCCTACTGGAACCTGCCCTGCACTGATTACCGACCTGCACTAGTGGCTGTAGTAAGTGCCACAAACAACCCATCCCAGCAACTCTTCTTCATCTAGACATGTCCAGCTGAATCATATCTGAGCGACTGACCCTGCCAACTGGAGAAGGAGACGAAAAGTATCATGCCCACAAATGAGCAAACAACAAAGAACACACAGCCCATCTGCTCCAACATAGCCAAATTTTTTAAAAAAGGGAAAAAACAAACAAATCTACAATCAACAAACGAGAAAAATAACTACTGAATGCCCCGACGACAGCAGACAATATCAAAACATTTACAAAAACAGGACAGGATGGTTTCAGTAGACATCCAAAATAAAACACCAGATGACTTTCCAGTGGAAGAAAAGTCACTAGAACTACCTGATAGGGAATTCAAATCTCTAATACTCAGAATTATCCAAGAGTTGAAGCAAAAAGCAGACAAAAATGAGGAAAAAGTTGACAAATTCATGGAAAATACAGACAAAAAGTTGGAAGAATTCAAGAAAATAATGCAGGAACAAAATGCCAAAATAAATTCACAACTATAAATTATACAAAAACAACAATTAGAAATCCAAAAGATAAACAACAAGATTTCAGAAATTGACGGTATCATAGAAGGGCTGAGGACCAGATTTGAACAGTGGAAGACAGAATCAGTGGACTTGAAGACAAACACTTGGGTAGAACTCTGAGAAAAACTCAGAAAAAAGAACAAAGAAAAATGAAGAGATCCTGAGAGTTATGTGGGATACAATCAAAGCAAAAATTTGTGAGTGATTGGAGTTCCAGAACAGGAGAAGACAGAAAACACAGAGAGCATCATTGAAGAACTGCTGGCAGAAAACTTCCACAATATCAGGCAAGATGAAAAGCTGGCCATCCATATAGGACAGACCCCAAAAGAAAATCACCACAGCGTATCATAATCACTCTCGACAAAACCAAAGACAAATCAAGAATCCTGAAACCAGCTCATGAAAAACAAGAAGTCACATACAGAGGAGAAACAATAACAATAAGCTCAAATTATATGGCAAAAACCATGCAGGAAAGAAGGCAATGGGATGACACATATACAACCTTGAAAGAAAAAAATTGCCAGCCAAGAATAATATATACTGCAAAACTCTTTTCCAAAAATCATGGCAAAATTAGGAAATTTCCGGATAAAAAGAAATTAAGGGAATATGTAAAAACCAAACCAAAGTTACAAGAATTATTAAAGGGAGTTCTTCAATCTGAGAACAAACAACTTCAGCTCACAGGCAGAATCTAGGATGCAGGATCGTACCCGCCAGACACCAATCTAGGAAATGAACTCTCAAGGACTATCCAAAACCAAAAGAAATACAACAGGGAATCAGAGCAGTTAATCTAAATGACAATAACATCAGAAAAATAAAAGAGGGAGTAAATGGTGTACGTATAGAGCCTTCTAATGGAGAGGAAGGCAAGGTGATACCAAATATTAATAGACTGCTTCAAACTCAGAAAGATAAGGGAAAATTTCATGGTAACCAAAAAAAAATTTAATAAACATATTCATGAAAATACAGAGGAAAAACATAAAGTCTCAGCAAAAACAAAACCTACAAAAACAAAAGTAATGAAAAAAAAAATCCACAAACAAAAGTAACTCAGCACAGGAGGGTAAGAAAAACAAAGAAAACGTCAGCACCACAAAAAAAAGCACCACAAAATTGTCGCAGCAGCGATGGTAATCGGGACGGCGAAGACAGTAACCAATTGCACAATGCTTACAGAGAAGTGGGGCCAGGAGGGTCACTCTGAGGAGTTGACCCTGCTTCAGTCCCAGGAGTTTATTTTATAGTGAATACAGCAAGCAATAAAGCAATTAACAAAACAATGGGCTTTGGGTGTGGGCAAGGGAGAAGGAATTCAGATAAACAAGCCAATCAGTAATAGGGCAATAGCTTTGGGAAAACAAGTTGTGCCTAATCTCATTCTTATCGCTGACAAGTCTCCAACCTGTCATATACAGCATAGAGGCCTGTGGGGGCTGCAGTTGTCAATAGTGCAGCCATGTTTAAATGGCATACACCCCACACAAAATGACAGCAACAAACTCATATCTATCAGTAATTACACTGAATGTAAATGGACTCACTGAACCCATAAAGAGACGGAGAGTGACAGAATGGATAATAAAACAGGATCCATCAATATGCTGTCTACAAGAGACACACCTTAGAAACAAAGATGTTAATTTATTAACAGTCAAAGGTTGGAAAAAATATATCAAGCTAATAACTACCAAAAAAGAGCAGGAGTGGCAATTCTAATCTCAGATAAAATAGACTTTAAAACAAAATCCACCCTTAAAGACAAAGAAGGACACTATATAATGATTAAGGGGGTGACCCATCATGAAGACATAACCATAATGAACACCTACGCACCCAATGACAGGGCTCCTAAATACATAAAAAAACTCTAACAACACTGAAAAGAGAAATTGACAGTTCCACAATAATAGTAGGAGACTTCAGTGCACCACTCTCAGTAAAGCACAGAACAACTAGAAAGAACCACAGCAAAGGTACAGAAGACCTAAAGGGCACAATCAGCTAACTTGACCTCATAGACATATATAGAACACTCCACCCAACAGCTGCAACGTACACATTCTTTTCCAATGCACATGGAATGTTCTCCAGAATAGACCACATCTTAGGCCACAGAGCAATCTCAACTAGATCCAAAATGCTGAGACAATTCGAAGTATCTTCTCTGACCACAATGCCATCAAGGTAGAAATTAACAACAGACAGAGCAAGGAAAAAAATCAGTTACATGGAAACATAATAATATCCAGCTTACCCATCACTGGGTAATAGAAGAAATCAGAGATGGAATCAAAAAATTCCTAGAATCAAATGAGAATGAAAACACATCATACCAAAACCTTTGGGACACAGC
>NW_004444003.1:8851260-8853114 GCF_000243295.1 Trichechus manatus latirostris
AAGGTTGAGAAGTTAGAGGGTTGACATGTTGTGGGGTTGTTAACCAATGACATAAAACAATATGTGTACTACTGTTTCATGAGAATCTATTTTTTCTGTAAACCTTCACCTGAAGTACAATAAAAGAATTTCTAAAAAAATGCCTGTTACCCTTCACTCTAAACACATTGAGTATTATCATTTTCAAAAAGAAAAACAATCTATTATACCCAAATCATGGTACCCCACGCTTTAATTTGGGTATTGTATTATTTTGCTGGCCATTTGCGTTTTTGCTTTACAAATTCTACTCTTTGAACACTCTTTCTCTGGGCTACTGAAATTATTCTAATTTATTTAAAAGATATTAACTCCTTAGCTCTCAAACATGTTCCAATTTTCCTCCAGTTTATTTGAGCTTTAAATTATGACTTCCAACATTTTTAAATGGTCAAATCTATAATTTTATTTTGTTTCATTTCTGATTTTTTTCTTCACAAAATAATATAAATATTCATCTACTTTTATTATTTTTTAACATTTATCTGAAAATTGGGGGCCAAGATGATGGAGTAGTCAGATGGCTTCCTATATCCCTCTTACAACAAAGACCTGGAAAAACAAGTGATTTGATTGTATATGAATATCTAGGAGCCCTGAACAAGGCAAAGCCAAGAAATCAGACTGAGTGGCTGGGGGGATAGGGAGATGGTTCTGAAGAAGCGAGAAGTGCCAGACCTGACTTGGCTCCAGCTCTTCAGCCCCGACTGGCTCCGAGGTACACAGTGAAGTAGGCAAACAGCTCCTTGGGCACACTCGGGAGGCAGTTTCCACATCCAGAGAGAGCTGGCAGCAGAGATTCTGCTTGGACACTCCGAACCAGTGAAAAGCAGCTCCCAAGTGGCTAAAGATAAGTACATGCATGCGGCCTTTCACAAGGATTTTTTTTTAAAAAAAAAAAAGCCCATTTGGGAAAAACCTCTCTCCCTATTACCTCTTCCCTCTCTGCTCTGCACCGGTCCTGCCTTCTGAAGTCTGAGTCCTCTGGGAAGGAAGTAAATCCCAAAAGGTGCCCTAACCCATTCTCCTAGCCTTGGAGAGGGAACAAATAAGCTACTGGCTCCCCTAAGCCAGGAACTCAGGGTCGGCATAATTCCTTTGCTAGGCACAGGCATAAGGGGTCCACAGACTTTGACTGCCTTACACTCCTGTATAGACTTGTGGGGGCCAATCTCAACAGCATTAGCCCTCACTACCACTGTACAACAGGGTAAACATCTGACGTCTAACTTCAACTTTCAGTTGTGAAAGGACAGATTTGTGACCCATGACACAGCCCTGCCCTTTAAGCAGGCACCTTCATTCATCCAGACCAGGGGCTTGAGGACTGGTGGCTTCATCTACACCACCTAGTCAGTTGCTACAGGAGTCCAAGAATAAGCAGTGCTCTCGAGTCTTTACAGCCAACTGAGTGGGGTGCTCATAGTCTGGCTGCAAAACTCACCTACCTACTCGCCCTAGGGTATAGGGATATGCTTTCCTTTCAGACTCTCGGGGGCAGCTGTCAGCCCCCTGCCTAGCTCAGCATGTGACCCCTTACTGAAGCCAGATACCATTGCCTACACCAATCACCCATGCCTCTCTAAGACTGTAGGTGAGAGCCTACACCACACACTCGGTGCCCAACTGCCTAGACACCTCAGCTGAACCCATATAGGAAAATTTAATGGACTCCTGTGTGCACATACTTAGTTACAGAACTAACTACCTGGTGACAGGACATTAGAGCTTCAAAGGTGCCAATAATCAAACTAGCACACACAAGCAGCCTTTTGGGCAGATCAAAACAAAACAAAACAAGAAGCTAGTACTCAC
>NW_004444003.1:8853601-8855316 GCF_000243295.1 Trichechus manatus latirostris
GATATCATGAAAGTTAAGATATCTATGCAAGATGCTCATCGAACCCCACATAAGGTAGATCCCAAAAGAAAGTCACCAAGACATATTATAATCAAACTTACCAAAACCAAAGATAAAGACAGAATTTTAAGAGCAGCTAGGGATAAAAGAAAAGTCATCTATAAAGGATAGTCAATTAGAATAAGCTCAGACTACTCAGCAGAAACCATGCAGGCAAGAAGGCAATGGAATGACATATATAAAGACTTGAAGGAAAACAACTGCCAGCCAAGAATTATTTATCCAGCAAAACTGTCTCTCAAATATGACGGCAAAATTAGGGCATTTCTAGATAAACAGAAGTTTAGGGAATTCGCAAAAACCAAACATAAATTACAAGAAATACTAAAGGGAGTCCTATGGTTAGATAATCAATAACATCAGATAACAACGCAAGACTAGGACACAGGACAGAGCAACCAGATAGTGACTCAGATAGGGAAGTCGAAAATACATCAAAGTTAAAACATTGAAAACAGGGAAACAGAGATATCAATATGTAAAAAAGGACAACATTAAAACAAAAAAGAGGTACTTAAAAAACGCAGACAGAGATTTTTCATATGGAGGGGAAATCAAGGCGATATAAAGAAATAAAAGACTGGTATAAATTTAGAAAAATAGGGGTAAATATTAAGATAACCACAAAGGAATATAACAATCCTACAAATCAAAATAAAAAGTAGGAAAACATAAAGACCCAGCAAACACAAAATTACAACAATGAAAAGATGAAAAAAAATACATAGAAAAAAACAAGTCAGCACAGAAAATTAAGGGGGTTGAAGAAACTGTGAACAACACACAAAAAGAGACATCAGGATGAAAGCACTAACCTCATACCTATCAATAATTAGGCTGAATGTAAACGGACTTAATGTACCAATAAACAGACAGAGAGTGGCAGACTGGATAAAAAAGCATGATCCGTCTATATGCTGCCTACAAGAGACGCACCTTAGACGTAGAGACACAAACAGGCTAAAACTCACAGGATGGAAAAAAATATATCAAGGAAATAACACTCAAAAAAGAGAAGGAGTGTCAATATTAATCTCTGACAAAATAGACTTTAAAGTAAAATCCACCACAAAGGATGAGGAAAGATACTATATAATGATTAAAGGGTCAATATATCAGGGGGACATAACTATAATAAATATTTATGCATGCAACGACAAGGCTCCAAAATACATTAAAAAAAAAAAAAAAGAAAAACTCTAACACCACTGAAAAGAGAGATAGACAGCTCCACAACAGTCGTAGGAGACTTCAACGTGCCACTTTCGGTGAAGGACACAACATCCAGAAAGAGCTCAACAAAGACAAGGAAGATCTAAATGCTACCATCAACCAACTTGATCTCACAGATGTATACTGGACACTCCAACCAACAGCAGCCAAGTATACTTTCTTTTCCAACGCATATGGAACATTCTCCAGAATAGACCACATATTAGGCCATAAAACAAGCCTTAACAAAATCCAAAGCAATGAAATATTACAAAGCATCTTTTCTGACCATAAAGCCATAAAAGTACAAATCAATAACAGAAAAAGCAAAGAAAAAAAAAATCTAACACATGGAAACTGAACAATACCTTGCTCAAAAAGTACTGGGTTATAGGAGAAATTAAGGATGGAATAAAGAAATTCATAGAATCAAATGAGAATGA
>NW_004444003.1:8855820-8868597 GCF_000243295.1 Trichechus manatus latirostris
ATAGAAAAGGATGGAATACTCCCAAACTCATTCTATGAAGCCAGCATAACCCTGATACCAAAACCAGGTAAAGACACCACAAAAAAAGAAAATTAAAGACCGATATCCCTCATGAACATTGACGCAAAAATCCTCAACAAAATTGCAGACAATAGAATTCAGCAACATATCAAAAAAATAATTCACCATGAACCAAGTGGGATTTATACCAGGTATGCAGGGATGGTTCAACATTAGAAAAACAATCAATATAATCTATCACATAAATCAAACAAAAGACAAGAACCACATGATCTTATCAGTCAATGCAGAAAAGACATTTGACAAAGTCCAACACCTATTCATGATAAAAACTCTCAATAAAATAGGAATAGAAGGGGAATTCTTCAATATAATTAAGGGTATTTATGCAAAGCCAACAGCCAACATCATCCTAAATGGAGAGACTTTGAAAGCTTTCCCCTTGAGAACGGGAACCAGACAAGGATGCCCTCTATCACCACTCTTATTCAGCATTGTGCTTGGAGGTCCTAGCCAGAGCAATTAGGCTAGAAAAAGAAATAAAGGGCATCCAGATTGGTAGTGAAGAAGTCAAAGTATCTCTATTTGCAGATGATATGATCTTATATACAGAAAACCCCAAAGAATCCACAAGAAAACTACTGGAGCTAATAGAAGATTTCAGCAAAGTTTCAGGTTACAAGCTAAACATACAAAAATCAATTGGATTCCTTTACACCAACAAAGATAACCTTGAAGAGGAAATTACCAAATCAATACAATTTACAATAGCCCCCCAAAAAGATAGCATACTTAGGAATAAATCTAACCAGAGAGGTAAAAGATCTACACAGAGAAAACTACAAGACACTACTGCAAGAAACTAAAAGAGACCTGCATAAGTGGAAAAATATACCTTGCGCATGGATAGGTAGACTCAACATAGTGAAAATGTCAATTCTACCCAAAGCAATCTACAGATACAATGCAATCCCTATCCAAATTCCACCAGCATTTTTTAATGAGATGGAGAAACAAATCACTAACTTCATATGGAAAGGGAAGAGGCCGCAAATAACAAAGCATTACTCAAGAAGAAGAACAAAGTGGGAGGTCTTACACTACCTGATTTTAGAACCTATTATACCACCACAGCAGTCAAAACAACCTGGTACCGGTACAACAACAGATACATAGACCAGTGGAACAGAGTTGAGAGTCCAGATATAAGCTCATCCATCTATGAGCAGCTGATATTTGACAAAAGCCCATTGTCCATTAATTGGGGGAAAATACAGTCTGTTTAACAAAAGGTGTTGTCATAACTGGATATCCATCTGCAAAAAACTGAAACAAGACCCATACCTCCCACTATGCACAAAAACTAACTCAAAATGGATCAAAGATTTAAATATAAAATCAAAAATGATAAAGATCATGGAAGAAAAAATAGGGACAATGTTAGGAGCCCTAATACATGGCATAAACATAATACAAACCATAAGTAACAATGCACAAGCACCAGAAGAGAGACTAGATAAATGGGAGCCCCTAAAAATCAAACACTTATGCTCATCAAAAGACTTCACCAAAAGAGTAAAAAGACAACCTACAGACTGGGAAAAAATTTTTGGCTACGACAAATCCGATCAGTGTCAAATCTCTAAAATCTACAAGATACTGCAAAACCTCAACAACAAAAAGGCAAATAAACCAATAAAAAAATGGGCAAAGGTTATGAACAGGCACTTCGCCAAAGAAGATATTCAGACAGCTAACAGACACATGAAGAAATGCTCACAATCATTAGCCATTAGAGAAATGCAGATCAAAACTACAATGAGATATCATCTCACCCAAACAAGGCTAGCATTAATCCAAAAAATACAAAATAACAAATGCTGGAGAGGTTGTGGAGAGACTGGAACACTTATACACTGTTGGTGGGAATGTAAAATGGTACAACCACCTTGTAAATTGATTTGGTGCTTCCTTATAAAGCTAGAAATAGAAGTACCATACAATCCAGCTATCCTGCTACTTGGAATATATCCTATAGAAATAAGAGCCATCACATGAATAGATATATGCACACCCATGTTCATTGCAGCACTGTTCACAATAGCAAAAAGATGGAAACAACCTAGGTGCCCGTGAACAGACAAATGGATAAACAAATTATGGTATATCCACACAATGGAATACTATGTAACGATAAAGAACAGCAATGAAGCTATGAAACATCGTATAACATGGTGGAAGCTGGAATTTATTATGCTGAGTGAATTTAGTCAGTCACAGAAGGACAAATACTGTATAAGACCACTATTATAAGAACTCAAGAAAAGGTTTATACACCGAAGAAAACACTCTTTGATGGTTACGGGGGTGAGGAGGGAGGGTGAGGGTTAGTCACTAACTAGATAGTAGATAAGAATCGTCTTAGGCAAAGGGAAGGACAGCACACACTACAGGGGAAGTCAGCACAATTGGACTAAACCAAAGCTAAGAAGTTTCCTGAATACAATCAAATACTTTGAGAGACAGAGTAGTAGGGGTAGGGGTCTGGGGACCATGCTTTCAGAGGACATCTAGGTCAGTTTGCATAACAAAGTTTATTAAGAAAATGTTCTGCATCGTACTTTGGTGAGTGGTGTCTGAGGTCTTAACAGCTTACAAGTGGTGATCTAAGATGCATTAATTGGTCCCAACCATCTGGAGTAAAGGAGAATGAAGAACACCAAAGACACAAGGAAAGTATTAGCCCAAGAGACAGAAAGGGCCACATAAACCGAGACTTCATCAGCCTGAGACGAGAAGAACTAGATGGTGCCCAGCTAGGGAACACAACAGAGAGTCCCTGATGGAGCAGCAATCCCTGATGGGTGCAGACCTCAAATTCTAGTATGAAGACCAGACTTAATGGTCTGACTGAGACTGGAGGTACCCTGGAAAGCATGGCCCCTGGATTCTCTATCAGTCCAGAACTAAAACAATTTCCGAGGCCAACTCTTCAGACAGGGATTGGACTGGACTGTGGGACATAAAGTGATACTCATGAAGAGTGTGCCTCTTAGCTCAAGTAGATACAAGAGACCAAAGGGGCAGCTTCTGTCCAGAGGTGAGATGAGAAGGCAGAGAGGGTTAGGAGCTGGTTGAATGGACACGGGGAATCAGGGGCAGAAAGGAGGAGTGTACTATCAGAGAATGGGATGAGCAATTAGGGTCACATAACAATGTATGTATAACATTTTGTATGGGCGACTAACTTGAAATGTAAACTTCATTTAAACTGCAACAGTAAAAAAATTTTATCTGAAAATTATTTTGGCATATGATAGAGGCTGGATTGCCTAGAAGTGGAGCTTGGGACAGTTATTTATTTATTTTTCTCACAAGTCATTTATGAGTTGGTGCTCTCAGGAGAAACCTGCATGAGAGTGAAGGAAGCAGGATAGCAAAGCAGAAGAATCTAGGTAAACATGCCTTTTCAGGTGAAGTCTAGCCTCAGTCTCATTCCCTGTGGGGTTTGGGAACTTAAATGGCACTACAAAGTCCATCCATCTTGAGGTCATGCAGGGGGCTTTTGTAAAACCCCCTCATTCCCCATGCCCCTTTAGTTAGTCAATGGAGCTGGGGTTAATTCATAGGCACCTCTGGAAGTAGAGCTAGCTCTCAGTACCGAAAAGCTATCTTCTGGGGAAGTTTTCAAGTGGGAGCCTTTCACAGCAGCACCCATAACAGACGGGATGGGCACATGAGACCAGTTAAAACTGTCCTATGCCAATGACCTTATTTTATTCCTCCAAATATTTCAGTAATGACTGTAACATCCTTACTGGGTTCATTTAGCTCTTCTGACTTCTGCTTGCTTATTATGCACCTGTTTTGAGCATGAGCACGTATTGGCTGGTAGAGACATAATTTAAGTGACAGGTAATATGAGCTTTTCCCATTTCCTCTACTTCTCGTACTCTGGTCTGATTTCCTGGAAAGACTAGATCCTGCTCAATTGTCTCTTCCCACAATGAGTTCTTTCCCGGCACTGACCTCCATTATCCAGGTAACTAGACTCCTGCTAGACCCAACCTCTTCTCCAGTAAATGTGCCCTGTTGTTACTGTATGCCATCAAGTCAATTCCGACTCATAGTGACTCTATAGGACAGAGTAGAACAGCCCTATAGGGTTTTCAAGGCTGTAATCTTTACAAGGGCAGATCTCCATGTCTTTTCTCCCACAGAGCCACTGGCAGGTCTGGACCACTGACCTTTCAGTTAGCAGCTGAGTACATAAACATTGAGCCACCAGTTGAGACCTCTGTGATACATAGATTTTTTTTCTTCTCAATAGCAGACATTTTATTTCAAAAATCAAGTAAATATGAATAGAAAAATCACATGATAATGTAATGAAACATCAGTTTTTCTCCTGTGTTATTTTTCCTGTATACTCTCTTGATGTTGGGGCAATATGATCTTTCAATAAAAGTTTTCACAGAGTAGGTCTGCCATGAGTGGTAGCAGTAATGAAAATTCAGAATTGTTAACAGGAAAAACTAGGAAATATGAAATTTGGTCTATGTAAGGAATGAAGTAGAAATGAGATATAAATTACATACAAAGGAACTTGTCACGTGCCAATTGGAGCAAAAGAAAATATTTTGTGATATGGTTTCTGCCTGATGCCTGAAGCCTGAGTCCTGCTTCCCCCTTACCCAGACCTTGCTTCAGCCATACTAAGCTGCCAGCAGTTCTTCAAGAACTAGAAGCCCTGGTGGTGCAGTGGTGAAAGAGCTCTGGTCTAACCCACCAGCAGCTCCGAGGGAAAAAGATGTGGCAGTCTGCTTCCATAAAGATTACAGACTTGGAAGCCCTATAGGGCAGTTCTACTCTGTTCTATAGGGTCACTATGAGTTGGATGGCAGTGGGTTTGGCTCTCCAACAAGCAGCCTTGAAGACACGGTTGTTAAAGCCCTTGGCTGCTAACCGAAAGGTTGGTGGTTTGAACCCATCAAAGTTGGTGGTTCAAATCCACCAGCCACTTCACAGGAGAAAGATGTGGCAGTGAGCTTCTGTAAAGATTTGCAGCCTTGGAAACCCATGGGACAGTTCCACTCTATCTTGTAGCATTACTATGAGTCGGGATCAACTTGACATTGATGGCTTTTTGTTGCTGTTGTTTTTCAAGAGCACACTATTCCCTTCCCATACCATGCCTTTCTTTGTCTATGTTTCTATTTTCTTTCCAAATACTTTTATGCCAACTTCCCCTAAAAGACTAGTCTCTGGTTGTATTTACTTAACCATTCCCAGTGTTTTCATGGCATCCTAGGTTTATTTCTGCCACACACATCACATTCAGTTATAATTTTTGAGTCCTTTGCTGTATTCCTATTAGAGTTTAAGTTCATAGAGACTAGATAGTGTCTAATTATGTCTTCCTCAATGACTAGCCCAGCATCTAGAACATAGTAGGTATTTATCATATATTTGCTGTAGCTATGAGTAACGTTCAAGCAGTAAAATAATTTATTCAAGACCACACTGCAACTAGTTAGTGATAGAGACAATAGGAGCAAGATCTTTTGAATACTTTTTGATAACCCCCATTCACTTATCTGGGATTTTTTTTTTTTTTTTTTTTTCAAATGACAATATTTGGTAGTCACCTTTCTGTTGAGTCAGTGGTTAAATCAGAAGTAATATTTTTTTACTTCTAATTCCTTATGGATGCATCCCTAAATGCTAACATTATATCCCCGAATAGCAGTTGTTAGGATTATAAAGAGCTTTCTCTGTTTTTACATCTTCTCTCTGTATTATTGGTCTTTGACATTGATTTCCAAGAGCAGCCTAACTTTAAGGTAATACCTTGTCTTTTCACCCTCTATACTCCATCATTATTGAATCTTAAGGTGAAAGGGAACTTAGGTCTCATGCATGCTTCTACACGTGTGTTGGCTACTCCCCATTTACCCTGCAGATGCCATATCCACCCTTCTCCTCCTGATCTGACCTTGAAAGGCTAAACTTTGTAGACTATAAATGTGCTCCATTATACTCTGCCTTCAGGGTGGACTCAGCCAAAAGTAGGCAGCAAATGAGAGATAGGGGAAGAGTGAGAATAGAAGGGTACTTCCAGATCTCTCACTGCTGAGTCACAGATTTGTGCTCCTCTTCCTAAGGCCATAGCTCCTATCATGAGGTCTTTTTCTCCAATTAAAGGTATTATATCTGGGTTCTCTCCACTTGTCTCTCCACATCTAAGGACTGTAAAGTCTTCCTGATATTACCAATATTAAACCACAAATAGTTTTTCAATATGATATCCTCAATTATCCTATTTGAGTAGGCCACATGTTTTCTGCATGTCTCCAGGCTGATATATCCTTGATGCAGAAAAGCTTTGTACATTATCCATTATCACCCAGCCTTCGGTAATACCACAACATATGGGGCAATATTAAGAACAGATGAGATGGGCTGACTTGAAAGGAGGAGCCAGGCTGAAAATGAAAAGGATGTGTAGATCCTCCATCACCAGGCAGATCTGCTGTCTAAGGAAACAGGGAAAGGTAATGAGTGAGTAAATAAAGTTTATTTGCTGTTTCTACTATTTAGCACTTTATTCTAACAGAATCCTGGTGGCACAGTAGTTAAGTGCTCAGGCTGGTAACCAAGAGGTCATCAGCTTGAATCTACAAGCCTCTCCTTGGAAACCCTATGGGGCAGTTCTACTCTGTCCTGTAGGGTCGCTATGAGTTGGAATCGATTCAACAGCAATGGGTTATTGCAAAAATAACATGGAGGCAGTGTCTGACCTCCTCCAACCCCACAAGGGGGAAGGAAAACCAAGATCAACAGCCGAAAGCTGATTCCTATGAGGCAGAGGTCAGACACACCTCCTCTCTAGGCCATCTTTACCAACTCTGACACCAACCGTCCCTCCCACAGCACTCTCTACTTCTCTGCTGGGTTTGAGAATTCATTGCAATGGCAGCACAGAACTCAGACCATACTCATGATTATAGCGTTTATTAGGGAAGTAACAGCTTACAATTCAGGCTCAGGAACCCTCAAAGACATAGTTCTTCCATCATGACAGCCTCTTCCTAACCATGCTTCAGGGTTATAGCTCTCTCTCTCTCCTGCTTGCAGGAGCTTCTCAGCTCCAGGATCCTGGGTCCAAAAGAATGTGTTCTCTGTTCCTGGCTGTTCTTCCTTGGTAGTGGTAATATCCTCCTCTCTGCTCTGAAATTCGCTCTCTTTTAGGGCAAAACTGGCCAATACCCTTGGTAGGCCACAATTACCCTATCACACAGTCCCACCCAATCACCTAGACGGGAGTTACAAGACCATGGCTAGAAAGGCAACACACAAAAGTAATTAATCCACTGCAGTTACCTATTCTAACAGGGTACGAGTTACCAATTGCTGTTGAGTTTACTCCAACTCATGGCAACCCCATGTGTGTCAGAGTAGAACTGTGCTCCATAGGGTTTTCAATAGCTCATTTTTCAGAAATAGATCACCAGGCCTTTCTACCCATTAACTTTTTGCACTTCTAGGTACTCCATTATAAAAGGGTAAGGTGGGAGGTGGAAAAGGAGGGAAAGTAACTAAAACACACCTGGTCTTCTGAGAAATTTTAAAGGACCATTGCTAAAATAAACACTCACGTAGCATTTCACATGATATTCTAACTTGCATATTCTCATGCTAGCATTTCAAAGCAATTTGTCATTGCAATAATAAGAGCATCAGAAGGATCTGGGCCTCCAGACTCTCCAGCTTACTCCTTATGTAACTACAGAGACTGTCTTGTTTTTTTAAGAGAATTTTTAAATCATTCTTTTTAATGTTTGCTGTGTTAAAATCACAGTTGTCAGTTCAGTTCATATATCATCAGTCTTTCTTAATACCTTGAATAAAAAGGAACAAGTTTCTCAATTCCTTATTAAAATTGCATCTCGTTTACCCTGCACTCTTGCCAACAACCAAAGTAAGGAAAAGCAGTTAATATATCATCAGGCATCCTGAGAGCTATATTTATGGACCAGATGCAAGTTTTTTTTTAAGAACTCACTTTATTATAAGGGTTTCTCAATGGAAAGATATAATAATACATAATGATCTCAATTATTATACCAACAGCTTTTAGAGTTATTGAAAGCATTGCTTGATATTGTTTTAATGATCCACAATAAACTGAATATAAAAGGTCAAGTAAGCAAATCACAATCGTTATACATCAACATTTTCACTAAACATTTAAAGGCATCTGATTCCCTTTAACAGTTGAGAAGTCTAGAGATTGTAGGCACTGTTGATTTTAAAAACAAGAACTTTTATATTAAAATGCATACTAGGAAGAAAGGCCTGGCTATCTACTTCCAGAAATCAGTGAATGAAAACTCTGATGGCTTACAATACTTCCATTTGCAACTGATCATAAGGATGGCTCAAGGCCATGCAGCGGTTCATTCCATTGTGTGTGGGGTTGCGATGAAATGAGGGTCCACTCGATGGCAACTAATAACAACAATTTCAGTAAATGGTATCACCTTCTGACCAGTTGGACAGCTAAAATTATTAGGTGTTAGCTTTGAATGCCTATCTCTCTCATCATCTATATTCAATTCAAGTTTAGCCAATTTCAGTTGTGCTGTATCTCCCAAGCCATTTCATTCTTCTTTCTTCTAATGACAATGTTTTGGTTTAAATTCTCACGTTTTCTCCCTTGAAATATTATAACAGCATCTTAACTGGCCATGCCACCTCCATCAAGTCCCTTCAAAATATGCCTTTCTGAAAAATATATTTGATTACATATTTCCTTTATTTGAAGAATTAAATGGCTCCTCTTTTTAATGACAGAATAAAACACAAACTCCTGACCACAGACACAAAAAGCCCTTCGTGACCTAGAAACTCCTACTTCTCTAACCCCATCTCCATCAATGAGCACTCAGAGATTACACCCCACTGTCAAACAAGAATTTGTGCCTTCTTGTGCCTTCACAGATGTTCTATTTTGTTTAGGTGACCTTCATTCAAATCTCTCACCATCTTTTAATTAACTTCTATTTGCCCTTCCAACTCTGCTTATGTGCCACTTTTTCCAAGAAGACTTTTCCAATCTCTATCCCATGAGCCACACTCTCACATCTAACAGATGATCCCTCTCTACGCTCCCAAACAACTTGGGGTTATCATACCGCATTTAAACTGTCTGCTTACTGGATTGTATGTCTCAATGGATTTTGAGCTCCCATGTACATCTTGAATATTTCAGAAGTAAATATATGGCCTACAGCACTGGAAAATAGTCTCTTTTTACAACATGACTGTAATTTTTAATCTAGTTGTGTTTTCTCAAAGAATTTAAAAATGAAATAACTTTTTGGAAATCTTCATTTAGGGCAGCAAACTCTTCCTCACCTACCTGCCAGATATTCCTTGAAAGCGTGCTGCAAGAAGTAAGAGATAAAAGCTAAATATAGGACAACACTCTTCAGAGTGAATGTTTATAAAACAGAAATATATTTTATTCTGAAAATAGGTATTGATTACCTATTATATTTCTGTTTGTATACTAGACTGATATCATAGCATAATAAAACTGACAAATTATACACTCAATGAGTGTATATGGGGCAGTTTATTGTTGTGCTTACAGCTAGGAAACAAATTAGCTGAGTTTGAATCAGAACTCTTATACTTCCTAGGTATGTAAACCTTCCGTGCCTCAGTTTTCTCATCTCTAAAATTATAGAAGAGGAACATGTATTACCAATTTAGACTAACAGTATAATGCATCATGGTGCGCTAGAGCTTTTAAAACCTACTCATTTTTTTATGTTATTCATAGTAGCTTTGTGAGATTATTATTTTACTAAAATGTGGTTGCACACTAAAATATATCAATACATGTACAGTTCTTAGAAAAATGAAAAATACATAGTAATTTTTCAATAAGTGATTCAAGTGATTACATTTTTAGTGTTGTTTTTCAATTCAACTAGCTGGAACATGAACGTATGAGAATCCAACCCTTGGGCTTCTTCTTCGTACAACTCAAAGGAATCTATATTGAACTTCCAGGAAGGTGCAAATTCTATTATTTTGACAAAGAAACAGACCAGTGATATGCATTAAAGGAGTAGAAAATAAGTGAGCGAACAAATGAGAACACTCACACATTAATCACATCACTCTGTGAAAAATAATGACCATATGTTGATTTTCCTGACAGAAAACTCAAACTCCAGATGCTCCAGTTAAAAATTAGACATCTATCCAGAATAGGCAAATCTAAAAAGAAAGCACAATAGTGGCCACCTAAGGTTAGTGGAATCTGGGGAGAATGAGGAGTGACTGTTAATAGGTACAAAGATTCTTTCTGGGGTGAGGAAAGTTTTTAAAACTAGATTATGGTGATGGTTGTGCAACACTGTAAGTATATCAAAAATCACTGAATTGTACATTTTAAACAGGAATGTTATGATATACAAATTATACATATGATATATAAATTATATGTCAGTAATGCTTGTCATTATATGTTAATAAAAGAGACCTAATATAAACAAAAAATTAAACATTTGTAAACACGATTTTTTTTTTTTTTGAATTGTACTTCAGGTGAAGGTTTACAGAACAAATAGTTTCTCATTAAACAGTGGTGCGCATATTGTTTTATGACATTGGTTAACAACCCCGTTAAATGTCAACCCTCTCCCTTCTCGAACTTTTTTTTTTTTGGTGAAAATATACATAGCCAAAGATACACCATTTCAAAAATTTGTACATGCACAGTTTAGTGACATCGACTACACTCTTCCAGTTGTGCTGCTATTCTCACTTTAGATGAAAGTTTACAGAACAAAATAGTTTCTCATTAAACAGTACACATGTTGCCCTATGACAATGGTTAACAATCCCACTACACGTCAATACTATCCTTACTCAAACTTGGGTTCCCTATCACCAGCTTTCCTGTTCCCTTCTGCCTTCTAGTCCTTGTCCTGGGACTGCTGTGCCTCATTAGTCCTGTTTTGTGATATGGGGCTCTCCAATCCCCGGCTGAACCGTGAACCTTGGAAGTGCATTCACCACTGAGCTAAAAGGGTGTCTGGGAGGCATACTCTCTGGGTTTCTCCAGTCTTTTTCAGGCCAGTAAATCTGGTCTTGTTTGTGTGTTAGAATTTTGTTCTACATCCTTCTTCAGCTCTGTCCAGAGCCCTGTGTTGTGATCCTGATCAGAGCAGTCCATGGTGGTAGACAGGCACCATCTAGCTGTACTGAACTCAGTCCGGTGGAGGCCTTGGTAGGGGTGGTCCATTAGTCCTTTGGACTAATCTTTTCCTTGTATCCTGTTCTCTTAATTCTCCCTTGCTCCCGAAGGGATGAGACCAGTGGAGTATCTTAGATGGCTGCTCACAGGCTTTTAAGAACCCAGACACTACTCACCAAGGTAGAATGTAGAACATTGTCTTTATAAACTGTGTTATACCAATTGAGCTAGATGTTCCCCGAGACCATGGTCCCCACAGCCCTCCACCCAGCAATGCAGTCCCTCAGGGAGTTTGGATGTGTCTATGGAGCTTCCATGACCTTTCCTTGTACAAGTTGTGCTGGCCTCCACAGTAATGTGTACTGTCCCACCATTCGCCAAAGATACCACTTATCTATTGCTTATTCAGTATTTCCCCCCCACCCCTCCCATCCCTGGTAAGCAATAAAGATTGTTAGTTTTTGTGTGTAAACTTTTTCATGGGTTTTAAAATAGAGGTCTCATACAATATTTGTCCTTTTGTGATTGACTTACTTCACTCAGCATAATGTCCTCCAGTTTCATCCATGTTATGAGATGGTTCACAAATTCATTGTTGTTCGTTCTCGTTGCATAGTACTCCATTGTGTGTATGTACCATAGTTTGTTTATCCATTCATCTGTTGATGGGTATGTAGGTTGTTTCCATCTTTTTGCTGCTGTGAACAATGCTGCCATGAAAGTAGGCGTGCATATGTCTATTTGAGTGATGATATTTGTCTTTTTGTTGTAGAGATGTTTGATTTTCTTGTAGATTACGGAAATTAGACCTTTGTCTGACTTGTACTATCCAAATTTTTTTCCCAGTCTGTAGGTTCTCTTTTTACTCTTTTGGTGAAGTCTTTGAAGAGCATAGGTGTTTTATTTTTAGAAGATCCCAGTTATCTAGCTTATCTTATGGGGTTTGTGTGTTGATGGCTATGGTTTGTACCCTATTAATGCCATGTATTAAGGCCTGTAGCATTGATCTTATCTTTTCTTCTATGAACTTTATACTTATGAGCTTTATATTTAGGTCTTTGATCCATTTTGAATTAGTTTTTCTATATTGTACGAGGTATGGGTCCTGTTTCATTTTTTTGGAGATAGAGAACCAGTTTTGCCAGCACCATTTGTTAAAAAGAATGTCTTTTCCCCATTTGATGGACTTTGGGCCCTTGTCAAAAATCAGGTGACCGTAGGTGGATGGATTTACATCTGGGTTCTCAATTCAGTTCCATTGGAAAATGTATCTGTGGTTGTACCAGTACCAGGCAGTTCTGACTACCATAGCTGTATGGTACGTTTTGTATGGTAGGTTCTGAGGTCAGGTAGTGTGAGTCCTCCAACTATATTCTTCTTCTTCAATAATGCTTTACTTATTTGAGGCTCCTTCCCTTTCCATATAAAGTTAATGATTAGTTTTTCCATCTCTTTGAAGAATGTTGTTGGTATTTGGATTG
>NW_004444003.1:8875311-8900146 GCF_000243295.1 Trichechus manatus latirostris
GTATTGGAAAAGAATTTGCACTTTGCAGCTGTTGGATGGAGTGTTCTATATATGTCTATGAGGTCAAGTTGGCTGATTGTGCCCTTTAGTTCTTCTGTATCTTTGTTGAGTTTCTTCTTAGTTGTTCTGTCCTTTACTGAGAGTGGTGTGTTGAAGTCTCCTACTATTATTGTGGAACTGTCAATTTCTCTTTTCAGTTCCTTTAGAGTTTGTTTTATGTATTTTGGAGCTCTGTCATTGGGTGCATAGATGTTTATTGTGTTTATTTCTTCATGGTGGATGGTCCCTTTAATCATTATATAGTGTCCTTCTTTGTCTTTTATGGTGGCTTTTGTTTTAAAGTCTATTTTATCTGAGATTAGTATTGCCGCTCATGCTTTTTTTTGGTAGTTGTTAGCTTGATATATTTTTTTCCAACCTTTGATTTTTAATAAGTTCACGTCTTTGTTTCTAAGATGAGTCTTTTGTAGACAGCATATGGATGGTTCCTGTTTTTTCATCTATTCCGTCACTCTCCATCTCTTTATGGGTGCATTGAATCCATTTACTTTCAGTGTAATTACTGATAGCTGTGAGTTTATTGCTGTCATTTTCTGGTGCTTTTTTTTGTGGTGCTGACGTTTTCTTTGTTTTTACTCTTCTGTGCAGAATTCCTTTCTTTCTTAGATTTGTTTCATTTCTTTTGTTTTTACTGATACTTTATGTTTTTCCTGTTTATTTTTATGAGTATGTTTGTTAACTTTCTTTGTGGTTACCATGAAATTTACCCTTATCTTTCTAAGTTTGAAGCAGTCTACCATTACTTGGTATTGCCTTGCCCTCCTCACCATTAGAAGGTTCTATACCTACACCGTTTATTCCCTCATTTATTGTTCTGATGTTGTTGTCATTTACAGATTAACTGCTCTTTCTTTTGGTTTTAGATAGTCCTCAAGAGTTCATTTCCTAGATTGTATTTGGCTGGTACAATCCTGCATCCTAGATTCAGCCTGTGAGCTGAAGTTGTTTGTTCTCTGATCGAAGGACTCCCTTTAATAATTCTTGTAAGTTTGGTTTGGTTTTTACATATTCCCTTAATTTCTGTTTATCTGGAATTGTCCTAATTTCACCATCATATCTGAACGAGAGTTTTGCGTGATATATTGTTCTTGGCTGGCTTTTTTTTTTTCTTTTGAAGTTTTATATATGTCATCCCATTGGCTTCTTGCCTGCATGGTTTCTGCCAAGTAATCTGAGCTTAGTCTTATTGTTTCTCTTCTGTATGTGACTTCTCTTTTTTCATGAGCTGCTCTCAGGATTCTTTATTTGTCTTTGGTTATGGTGAGTGTGATTATGATATGTCTTGGTGATTTTCTTTTGGGGTCTATCCTATATGGGTTCATTGAGCTTCTTGTATGGCCAGCTTTTCATCTTTCATGATATTGGGGAGGTTTTTTGTCAGCAGTTCTTCAGTGATCCTCTCTGTGTTTTGAGTTTTCTCCCCCTGTTCTGGAACTCCGATCACTTGAAAATGTTTGCTTTTGATTGTATCCCACGTAATTCTCAAGTGCTCTTCATTTTTCTTTGTTCTTTTACTGAGTTTTCTTTAAATAGAGTTGTATTCAAGTGTTTGTCTTTAATTCCACTGATCCTTTATTCCTCCATTTCAAATCTGCTCCTCAGCCCTTCTATAACAGTGTGCATTTCTGAAATCTTTTTGTTTGTCTTTTGGATTTCTAATTGTTGTTTTTGTATAATTTCTAGCTGTGAATTTACTTCTGCATTTCGTTCCTGCATCATTTTCCTGCATTCTTCCATTTTTTTGTTTGCATTTTCCATGAATTTGTCTGCCTTTTCCACGAATTTGTCTATTTTTCCTCCTTTTTGTCTGCTTTTTGCTTCAACTCTTGGATAATTCTGAGTATTAGAGATTTGAATTCACTATCAGGTAGGTCTAGTGCCTTTTCTACTGGAAAGTCATCTGGTGTTTTATTTTGGACACATACTGGAACCACCCGGTCCTGTTTTTGTAAATGTTTTGATATTGTCTGCATTCAGTAGTTATTTTTCTCATTTATTGATTGCAGATGTGTTTGTTTCATCCCTTTTTTAAAAAAAAATTTTGACTATGTCTAAGCAGGCAGACTGTGTGTTCTGTGTTGTTTCCTCATCTTTGGGCACAATCCTTTTTGCCTCCTTCTTCAAATGGCAGAGTCAGTCAGTCAGATATGGTACAGCAGGGCAGGTCTAGCTAAAGAGGAGTTGCTGGGATGGGTTGTTTGTGGCACTTACTACAGCCACCAGGGTGGGTCGGTAATCAGTGCAGGGCAGGTTCTGGTAGGCTGTGCCTGTGCTGCTTGGTGGTATCATGCTAAGTGCACAGTGCAGGTAGGCAGGATAGAGGGGGGAGATTGTGATGCGTGGAGCTAAGATAGATATAGGAGAGAAGAGAGAGGAACAGGAGCCAAAAACATACAAACAAACAAAAAAGAGTGCTAGGGGAGCTTGCCATTGGAGTGGAAAGATGAGACACTATGAAATGGAGAAATACAAAAAGGGGAAGAAGAAGGAAAAAAACAAAAGAAAAGAATGAATAAATAAAAATTAGAAAGATAAAGGAACAGCAAAGCTCCCCAGAATCCCGCAGGTGCAGCTATGAGGTCTGGGGAAGTAGTTCCCAGATGTTGCTGTACTGTCTGGCTAGAAGGCATAGAGGTATTCAGCGACAGTTATTCAGGGGACTGGAAGAGAAGGAAGGTATAGAGAAATGAGAAACTGAGTAATGAAGAAAGACAAAAAGGTGAAAACAGGGAAAAGAAATCAAAACAAGTTTAAAAAAAAAGAACAAGAAAAGCCCCCAAAAAAGCAGAAAAAAAAAAACCTACAAAAAAAGAAGTGCTCTCAGGGATCCCTCTACATGTCTGAGCAAGCTTAGGTGGTAGGTCCCAAGGCGCGTTAGCACTGCCTGGCCAGAACGGGCTCCCAACTCGAGAAAAGAAAAAGAAAACAAACAAACAATTCAAAACAAACAAACAAAAGACCTGGGATCCCACCAGAATGGCAGCACAGATTGGGAAGCAGTTCCACACTTGAATGGAGCTCTGAAACCCTTTAAGAACAAGCAAAGTTGTTGCATGGAGCCAAGTGTTTAAGCGAAAGGAGGGGGAGGTGGTGAGAGGTAAGGAAGAAATCAAAAGAAGCAGAAAAAAGCAATACCAGCAGCCAACAAATGGCACTCAGGGAGCAGGCCAATGTGGGCAGGTGGGATCCAAGCAGCTGCTGCTTCCCAGCGAAGAGACTGTGGCTGTGGGAAGCAGAGGAGTCTGATTGGGGATGAAGACGGGTGCGAGGTGGGAAAGGTATATTGCCAATTACCAGTTGTTCTGCCTCCTGCTGGAAGCTCTGTGAAGCTGCTTTCTTGTACCCCCCTTATTTGCTGGTCTCTGATATGAGTCCAAGATGGCAGATCCACGCTACGTTAGCTTATAGGGGACCTCTGCATGAACCTCTGCTTGATCTCCATTCTCTGTCAGTTTCTCACTCCATCTGGTGCTTGGCTGAGTTCTTTATCTCTTCATTTGATGTTTTAGGGTTTCAGGATTGCTGTTTTCTCTGTTTGGCTTAGTTTTTCAGATCTTTGCTGTGGAGGGATGGCATGGTGCTTCTGCCTAGAGTACCATGTTGCTGGAAGTCCTGTAAACACGCTTTTATAAATTTGAGAAAACAAGGCTGAGAAACATCATATTATTTTCCAGATATAGACAGAAAGACAGACTTCTATTTAAACTGCATTGTATTTTGCTTTCTGGCTCATTGAAGTCCATTTGAAAAAATAATAGTTCTTTTTTTTGTGTTGTAACTCTGTAAAGTCAGCGTTTGTTAAGTTCCTTATACTTGACAGCCATCTAGTGGTATAAAAGCTAACTGCTGTATTTTAAGTCCATTACTTCTCTGTCAGTTTGTCATATTGTAGTAACTTGCATGTTGCTGTGATGCTGGAAACTATGCCATGGGTATTTTAAATGCCAGCGGGTCACCTGTGGTGGACAAGTTCCGCCAGAGCTTCCAGGCTAAGACATACTCGGAAGAAAGGTCTGGTGATCTATTTCTAAAAATCAGCCAATGAGAAGAGAACATTGTCATATACAGGCTGAAAGATGAACCCCTTAGGTTGGAAGGCACTCAAAATACACAGAGGTTGCAACAGTGAACTCAATCATACCAATGATCATGAAGATGGCACAGGACCAGCCAACATTCTGTTCTGTTGTACATGGAGTTGCATGAGTTGGAGCTAACTGGATGGGAACTAATAACAGCTTTTTAAGTACTTATAACCAAATTAGAATAATTACCTCCTGCAATGTGATACATTATAGATTTTAAAACCTCTTTGCTTAGTTTATTACCTTCAGCCTTCACAATAGTTTCATGAGATTCATATTACATATTATTATTATATTTACTGTGGAACATTAATAATACATAATAAATAATATGTATAATGTCTATACATTACTTTGTCTCCCCAGTGTCTGCCTACCTCACTTTTTTTGTGGAGGGATATGATCATCACAGAACCCTGCCCTTCTGCCCACAAGTGCAGCTTATGACTCAAACTGGTCTGCCCCACCTGCCTCCTATGACTGGCAAGATGGGCAAGGGCCCCAGGCTGATCCAGTCAGGGGCTCCTTTTATATTTTCAAGCATAGGTTAGTAAAGAAGGTTCTATTTCTTTTTGCTTATAAATTGTAAACATGTGAATACAGAGTTTCCCATGGGCATGTGTCTTGACATATGGTGAAGTTAGAGAATAAAGCCACCCTGAAAGAAAGGAGAAGAGACACCGAGAGCAGACACTCAGGGAACCCAGTTTTCAGGATCCTATAATCACCCCTGAGACAAACACTAAGCTTATCTTTTTTGTGGTCTAGCTACCTGGATCAATAAATTTATTTTTTACCTTAAGATAGAAGAAATCTCTTGTCTGTGGCTTACATTCAAACAATCCCTTCAAATGCAAATATGACATGGCTATATTACTAATAAGATCTCTGGGTGGTGCAAATGGTTTGTCCTCAACTGCTAACCTAAAGATTGGCAGTTCAAACCCACCTAGCGACACCACAGAATAAAGGTCTGGTGACCTGCTTCCATTAAGAGTACAGCCAATATAACCTTATGTAACAGTTCTACTCTGTAACACATAGGGTAGCCATGAGTCAGAGTCACCTCAGTGGCAACTGTCTTAGGCTGGGTTCTTTAGAGAAGTAAAACCAGTGAGATAGAAAGAGAGATTTATCTCAAGGAAATAGCTCACACAGTTTTAGAGGCTGGCAAGTCCCAAGTCCATGGGTCAGGCATCAGTCTGGAGGCTTCTCCTGACTCGTGTAGCTGCAGGGGCTGACAAACTTAAGACTGGCAAGTCAAATGGCAGGCTGTTGGCTCACAGGCTGAGGAGGCCAATGAATCCCAAGATTGGCAGGCTGCTGGCTCAAGTCCCAAGAATCAGAGGTCAGATGATGACCAGCCAGATGTAGGATCCAGTGAAAGCAAAAACCAGTGAGCTTTGCCAGAACATCCATATATATTGAATGCAGGCCACACCTCTGAGGAAACTACCTTTATAAATGATCGGCTGATCACATCAATCACATCATGAAGCTGATTACATTATATCACAAAATGGAGGATAACAACATCATTACATAATTGCCAATTATGTCATTACATAAGTGCCACCTTACATCATCACATAGCTTCCAAACTACAGAGAAGCATGGCCCAGCCAACTTGATGCACAACCTTAAATCACAGCAACTAACAACAACATATCACTAATTGATCTATATTTGTATCCTTATGCCAATACCACCTGTCTTGATTACAATAGCTTTGTAGTAAGTCTTGAAATCAGAAAGTATAAATCTTCCAATTTTGTTCTTGTTTTCTAGATTGCTTTAGTTATCTGGGTCCTTTTTATTTCTGTAAGAATTTTAGCTCTTCAATTTCTGCAAAGAAGCTGGAAAGACTTTTGCTAAGGATTGTGTTGAATCTGTTGACCAATATGAAAAATATTTCCATTGTAACATTATCGTAAAACATAAATTTAATGTCAATTAATAATTAATTAATTAAAATGATTAATTTCAATGATATAGTTTATTGTCATAAAATTTGCAAGCAAAAATAAATATAGGTGGTTTAGTAATTTATTCAAGGACATAGAGTCCTCTTTTGTTCTTATAATACGCACCTCACTAAGGCAGAAACAAGCCTTAGGTTGAAATAGGCTTTAGGTAATAGAAACAAATCCATGAGAAGGTTTAAAAAATAGGATTTCCCCCAAAAAATGGTCTGTAGGAAGTGTTGATGTTGGTTCAGCTCTTCATCTATACCATCAGAGACCCAGAACTTTTGTCTTTTTCTGCTCCAACATTCCTAGAATTTTGGCTTAGATCTTATGCTTGCTCCTTAAAGGTTGCCAAGTGGTTTCTTACATTCAGCTTTGAATTCCACATTCCAAGAGAAAGAAGAAAGAAAAGAAAAGGTAAAGGAGGAAAAGGAATAAAAACGGCAAAATGCTTTTTTTCTTTGTTCATGAAAGAAAACCCTTCCCCCAAGTTACAATCCTGGACTCCCCACTTATTTGAACTGGTAATCGAAGGAGTCATTACTATGAATCATCATTATTCATAGATCTGAGGATACTAAAAAACAGGTGAGAAGGAGAGAGCAATAGAAAGCAAGTGAAAGAAAAAAAATACTTAATAAATACTTCTTTACTGAAGAATGGCACAAAGGAATGATAGATTTAGACAGCCATTTTTATTTAACCTCTAATCCAAACACCAATGGATTCTGAAACAATTAGGTGAAAAATTTTTAGAGAACAGACGAATCTCATTATGTCAAAGTATCACTCCATTTTGAATATGTCTTAGTGAGGAAAAAATGCAACTTTACGCTGATATCATCTGGGGGACACTACCTTAACCAAGTGATCCTTTTTCGTATAACCAAGAGTTAGTCATTATGTGCCTCCACAATAAGAAGAATACGGTACGTATGCAGCATTTTTGCCAATAATGTTTAACCTGAAGCTTATTATTCAGAAGAATCAGCTGAGTCTAGAATGCAGCATGACTTAAAAATCAAATGCTAATCCTAAACCTTAATTGAATCTGGATTTAAAATACATATGAAAGATATTTTTGATGGTTAGAAAAATTTGAAAATTAAATATATTATTAATCATTGTTGAATTATTGTTACTTTCCTTAAGTATGATAATAACGATTGTGGTTATAAAGGACAATGTGCTTAAGTACTTAAAAGCTGTATTCTCAAATATGTTTCAGAAAGAATGTGTATGTGTGTGTGTGTGTGTGTGTGTGTGTAGTAGAGAGAAGAATGCAATTGTGGCAATAAGTTAACTATCTATGAATCTAAGTTAGAGGTATATGGGCATTCATTGCTCTTTTATTCTAAATAAAAAAATTAATAGAGAAAAAATATTTAAGTAATAGAAGATCAAAAAACAGCAATAGGGCAGGCAGTGCCAATATGCCACCTTAGACAAATGCACCATGCTGTTCCTCTGCAGCAAGGACCCAAAAAACTAAGTAAAACAGATACAAACGTCAATCCTGGAACCCTAAGCAACAAATGTGAAGATAAAGAACTAGATCAAACACCAAATGGAAGAAGAAACTGACAGAAAACAGAGAACAAGGAGAGATACAGAGTGGAAGTCACTTGCCAACTAGCACAACTAACCATCTTGGAACACAGCCAGCAAGATACCTGGACAGGGAATACATACGGGAAGGCAATTTCACAGAGCTCGCCACAGGAGACAGAGCACCTAGTAAACAGAGAAACACGCTTTCCCTCACCTCACCCTTCTGCCCCATACCTACCTCCACCCCTTCCTGACAGGCCATGTCATGCCACTCAGCTAGAGTGCCACCAGACCGCCATCATGCCAGGGCCACCCCATCCCCACACACCGGCACTTGTGGCATCATTTTTTTTCTCTTAATTTTCATTCTCTCCACTACCTAGTCCTGTATGCCATCTCCACCCCTTTCTGATGGGCCACTCAGCACCACTTGGCTAGAGAGCCACTTGCCTTCCATCACCCCAAGTCCACACTTCCCCCACCCACTGGCTCCTCCCTTACCATTTGTTTTCTTTTGTCCCTTTCTTTCTTTTATTTTTTCCTTGCCATCTAGCTCATATGCCACTGCCACCCCTTCCCACCAGGCCACGTCCCACCACTGTGGCTAGAGAACAACCATCCCACCTGTCTTAGTTATCTAGTGCTACTATAACAGAAATACCACAAGTGGATGTTTTTAACAAAGAGAAGTTTATTTCCTACTGTCAAAGTAGGCTAAAAGTCCAAATTCAGGGCGTCAGCTCCAGGGGAAGTCTTTTTCTCTCTGTTGGCCTTCTTCTGTTTGGTGTTCCCCCAGACTAGGAGCTTCTCTGCGCAGGGACCCCAATCCAAAGGACGCGCTGTGCTCCTGGCACTGCTTTCTTGACGGTATGAGGTCCCCATTCTCTGCTTGCTTCCCTTTCCTTTCATCTCTTGCAAGGTAAAAGGTGGTGCAGGCCATGCCCTAGGGAAACTCCCTTTACACTGGATCAGGGATGTGACCTGGGTAAGGGTGGTGTTACAATCCCACCCTAATCTTCTTTAACATAAAATTACAATCACAAAATGGAGGCCAACTACACAATTCTGGGAATCATGACCCAGCCAAATTGATACACTCATTTTTTGGGAGACATAATTCAAACCATGACACCACCACTGCCCTGGGTCCACCCCTCCCCACTTGCTGGCTCCTACCATGCTTTTTTTCATTTTATTTTATATTTTCCCCTTGCTTTCTCCCTCCCACCTAGCCCCATAAGCAACATCCATCCCTTACTGTCGGGACACACTGCACCACCTCAGCTAGAGAGCCAGCAGCCCGCCACTGCCCCAGTTCTGCCCTGCTTGCACCTGCCAGCTCCCACCTTGCCACTATATTTTTTTCCTTTTTTTCTCTTCTTTATTTTTTCTCTCCACCACCTAGGCCCATAGGTCATCTCCCCTCCTTTCCAACTGGCCCTTAGGTACACCTTGCCCCACCTGCCAGCCCTCACTGTGCCACCAGTTTTTATTTTTTTTAAATCTTTATTTTATTTTTCTTCCTTTTCTTTCTCCCTCCTATCTGGCCCTGTACACCACCTCCCTCCCACCACTGAATCCCGCTGCACCACCATGGCTTGAGAGCCACAGCACTACTGCCATCCTGGGTCCACCCCACCACCACCCACTGACTCCCACCATAACACCATTTGTTTCCTATTTCTTTTCTTTCCCCCCCTCCCACTTAGACCCACAAGCCACCTCTCTTCCCTTTCCACTGACCCTTAGGTCTGCCCTGCCACCACTCATTGGCCTCTACCATGGGATCAATTTCTTAAACTTATTTTTATTACTTTATTTTAATTTATTTTTCTCTTCTTTTCTTTCTCCCTCCTACCTATCCCTGCATACCACCTTCCCCTCTTCCCACCAGACCCCACAGCACTGCCATGGCTAGAGAGCCACTGGCACTCTGGCCCTGCAGCTTCTCTGGGCCAGCCCCACCCCCACCACAGCCCCCAACATGCAATTTTCTTTCTTCTTTTCTTTCTTCTTTTTCTTTCTTTCTTTTCTTTCTCCCTCTCACCTACCCTGGTATGTCACTTCTTTACCCTTTCCATTGGCCCATGGCTCTGCTGTACCCCTACTGGCAGGCCTCCACCATACACCATCTTTTTTCTTTTTTCTCATTTTCTTTTCTCTTTCTTCTATCTTCTTTCATCCCCACACCTAGCCCCATACACTGCCCCCTTTCCTGCCAGCCCCCCAGTGCTGCTGCATATAGAGTTTCCTGGTGATCAGACTTGATGCTGCACGAGGCCTGCACCACCCCTCCCCTCTGGCCACTTGACCACCTACACCACCCCACATCTGCCACCCTTGCCTATCTGGCCAGGGGCTGGAAAGCTTCCACATCACTGGACCAATATCAGGAAGCAGATAGCACCCGCCCAGTCCACCCTTACACACCTCACCAAACCAGCATACAGTGAAGCAGGCTCCCCTGCTTGCTGCTGCCCTGCCTTCCCGGACAAGGTGGTGAGAGCTAGCATGCCACAGACGAACAAGCAACAAAACAAGTCTGGCCTGCCTGCCCTGACATATCAAAACAAAACAAAAAAGCAAGACAAAACAAATGAACATACAATCAATAAATAAAATAATACCTTAAAGTCTCAGAGGCAGTAGACAATATCAAAACACATAAAAATACAAGGGAAGGTGGTTACAGCAAGTGACCAAAGTAAACAATCAGATGGCCTTCCATTAGAAGAAAAGGCAGTGGAAATAACTGATATAGAATTCAAAAGACTAATACTTAGGGATCTCCAAGAGATTAGGAAAGAGACCAAAAAAAAAAAAAGCCACAGATAAAACCAAGGAAAAATAGACAAAATCTTGGAAAACACAGGAAAAAACAATGAAAACACAGCCAAAATGAAGGAAAGCACAGACAAATCAATAGAAGAATTCAGGAAAATAATACAAGAACAAAACATCAAAATAAATAAACAATTAGAAATCGTACAAAACAGCAACTAGAAATCCAAAAGATAAACAATAAAGTTTCAGAAAAGGACAAGTCAATAGAAGGTCTTAGGAGCAAATTGGAAACAATGGATGACAGAATCAGTAAGACTGAAGACAAATCCAGGGATGCCACTTTGTCTGAGGAAAAAAACAGAGAAAAGAATGAATAAAACCTAAGAAGTAATGGGAAACAATCAAGAGCAAAAATTTGTGTGTAATTGAGTTCCAAAACAGGAGGAGAAAATGGAAAACACAGAGAGAAGATTGTTGAAGGTTTGCTAGCATAAAACTCCCCAAATATCATGAAAGACAAAAAGCTGACCACCCAAGAGGTTCAACAAACTCCATATATGACAGACCCAAAAAGAAAGTCACCAAGACATATCGTAATCACACTTGCCAGAACCAAAGACAAAGAAAGAATCCTGAGAGCAACTCGAGAAAACCAAAAAGTCGTTTACAAAGGGGAAACCATAAGACTAAATGCTGATTACTCGGCAGAAACTATGCAAGCAAGAAGTCAATGGAATGATACATATAAAACCTTGAAAGAAAAAACTGTTAACCGAGAATAATATATCTTGCAAAACACTCTATTGAATACAGTGGCGAAATTAGGACATTTCCAGATAAACAGGAATTGAGAGAACTCGTAAAAAACAAACCAAACTTATAAGTAACATTAAAGGGAGTCCTTCGGTTAGAGAAGCTACAAAATCAGACAACAGCTGGAGTCTAGGACACAGGACAGCATCAGTCAGATATCAACCTAGTTAAAGAGCTCTCAATAATAAAGCAGAGCTAAAATACACAAAACAGGGAAACAGAGACTTCAGTCTGTAAATGACAACATTAAAACAACAAAAGAAGGAATAAATAGTGTAGGTATAGAACTTTGAAATGGACAGGAAGTCAAGGCGCTATCACGTAATAACAGACTTGTTCAAACTTAAGAAGTTAAGGGTAAATTTGAAGGTAATCACAAAGAAAGTTAACAAAGCTACTCAATCAAAATAAAAAAGAAGGAAAGCATAAAGAGTCACTAAACACAAAATGCATGAAAATGAAAGAAAAAGAAAAAAATCTACAAACAAAAGGAACTCAGCACAGGAAAGTAAGAAGAACAATGAAAATGTCAGCAACATAAAAAAAAGCACAATATGACAACAATAAATTCATGCCTATCAATAATCACACTGAATGTAAATGGCCTAAATATACCTGTAAAGAGGCATAGATTGGCAGAATAGATTAAAAAGCACAATATGCTGCCAACAAGAGACACACCTTAGACACAAAGACATAAATATATTAAAAAATCAAAGGATGGAAAAAAATATACTAAGCAAACAGTAACCAAAAAAGGGCAGGAGTGGCAACACCAATCTCAGACAAAATATACTTTAAGGCAAAATCAACCATAAAAGACAAGAAAGGACATTATGTAATGATTAAAGGGACAATTCACCAAGAAGATATAACTTTAATAAATATCTAAGCACCTAATAACAGGGTTTCAAAATACATAAATTCTAACAGCGGTGAAAAGAGAAATAGACAGTCCACACTACTAGTAGAAGACTTCAATACACCACTCTTGGTAAAAGAAAGAATATCTAGACAGAAACTAAACAAAGATACAGAAGATCTAAAAGGCCAAAATCAACCAACTTGACCTCACAGACCTAGACATAGAACACTTCACCTAACGTCAGAAAAGTATACATTCTTTTCCAAGGCACATGGAACATTCTCCAGAATAGAACACATATTAGGCCACAAGGAAACCTCAAAAAGTTTCAAAACATCAAAACAATACAAAGCATTTTCTCTAATTATGATGCCATAAACATAGAAATCAAAAACAGCAAGATCAAGAGAAAAATCAATTACATGGAAACTGAATGACAACTTACTTAAAAACAAATGAGTAATAGAAGAAATCAAAAAGAGAATAAAAAATTCTTAAAATCAAATGAAATGAAAACACATTATACTAAAACATTTGGGGCACAGCAAAGGCAGTGCTCAGAGGTCAATTTATAGCAATAAATGCACATATCAAAAAAGAAGAATGAGAACAGCCAAGGAAGCCCACAGTCACCAGAAGAAATGAAATAATAAAGATTAGAGCAGAAATAAATGGAGTAGAGAACAGAAAAACAATAGTAAGAATCAACAAGACCAAAAGTTGGTTCTTTGAAAAGATAAGCAAAATTGACAAACCATTGGCCAAACTGACAAAAGAAAAACAGGAGAAGAAGCAAATAATCCACATAAGAAATGAGACAGAGGATATTATAACAGACCCAGGTGAAATAAAAAGGATCATAACAGAATACTATGAAAAATTGTACTCCAACAAATTTAAGAACCTAGAGAAAATGGGAAAATTTCTAGAAACACACTACCTACTTAAACTAACACAAACTGAGATAGGAAATCTTAACAGATCTATAACAAGAGAAGAAATTAAAGAGAGAATTAAAAAAAAAAAAACCTCCCAATTAAAAAAAGCCCTGGCCTGGATTGCTTTACTGGAGAATTTTACCGAACATTCAGGGAAGAGGTCACACTAGTACTACTCAAACTATTTCAGAGCATAGAAAAGTAAGGAATACTCCCAAATTCATTCTATGAAGCCAGCATAACCCTGATACCAAAGCCAGGCAAAGACACCACAAAAAAGAAAATTACACATCAATACACGGCATGAATATAGATGCAAAAATTCTCAACAGAATTCTAGCCAATAGAATTCAGCATCATATAAAAAAAAAAATACACCACGACCAAGTGGAATTCATACCAGGTTTGCAAGGATAGTTCAACATTAGAAAATCAGTCAACATAATCCACAACATAAATAAAGGAATCGTATGATCATATCAATCTATGTAGAAAAGGCATTTAATAAAGTCCAACACCCATTCCTGATAAAACTCTCAATAAAATAGGAATAGAAGGGAAACTCCTCCACATAATAAAGGGCATCTATACAAATCCAACAGCCAATATCATTCTCAATGGAGAGAGGCAGCAGCATTCCCCTTGAGAACAAGAACAAGACAAGGATGCCCTTTATTGCCACTCCTATATAAAATTGTGCTGTAACTCCTAGCTAGATCAATAAGGCAAGACAAAGAAATAAAAGGCATCCAAAGTGGAAAAGAAGTAAAATTATCTCTACTCACAGATAATATGATCCTATACATAGAGAACCTCAAAGATTCAACAAGAAAACTACTGGAACTAATACAAAAATTCAGCAGTGCAGTAGGACACAAGATCAACATACAAAAATCAGTTGGATTCCTATCCAACAAAGAATTTCGAAAAGGGAATCAGGAAAACAATGTTATTTAAAATAACCCCTAAAAAGGTAAAACGCTTAGTAATAATTATAATCAGGGATGTAAGAGATCTATACAAACAAAATTACAAAACTCTATTGTAAGAATCGAAAAGAGACCCATATAAATGGAAAAATGTACATGCTCATGGATAGGAAGATTCAATATTGTGAAAATGTCAATTCTACCAAAGCAATCTACAGCTGTATTGCAATCCTGATCCAAATACCAACAACACTCTTCAACAAGATGGAAAAATTAATCATGAACTTTACATGTAAAGGAAGGAGGTCCTAGAATAGTAAAGTGTTAATTGAAGAAGAACAAAGAAGGAGGCCTCGCACTACCTGATCTCAGAACCTACTATACAGCTACAGTAGTGAGCCTGGTACTGGTACAATGACAGACACGTTGACAAATGGAACAGAATCGAGAACCCAAATGTCAATCCATCCACCTCTGGTCCCCTGATCTTTGACAAAGGCCCAAAATCCATTAAAAGTCTTTTTAACAAATGGTGCTGGCAAAACTGGATGTCCATCTGTAAAAAAAAAATGAAACAGGACCCATGCCTCACACCATATGCAAAAATTAAATGAAAATGGATCAAAGACCTAAATATAAAATCTAAAATGATAAAAATGATGGAAAAAATAAGGACAATGCTAGGGACCCTAATACACGGTATAAATAGAATACCAACCATAACTAACAATTCACAAACACCAGAAGACAAACTAGATAACTGGGAGGTCCTAAAAATTAAACACTTGTGCTCATCAAAAGACTTCAACAAAAAGAGTAAAAAGAGAACCTACAGACTGAGAAAGCATTTTTGGCTATGACATATGTGACAATTGTCTAATCTCTAAAATCTGTAGAATACTTCAACACCTCAATAACAAAGAGACAAGTAATCCAATTAAAAAGTGGGCAAAGGTTATGAACACACACTTCCCCGAAGAAGACATTCATGCAGTTAACAGAAACGTGAGGAAATGCTCGAGATCATTAGCCATTGTAGAAATGCAATTCAAAACTACAATGAGACACTATCTCACCCTGACATTACTGTCACAAATCAAAAAAACAAAAAATAACAATTGTTGCAGAGGTTTCAGGGAGATTGGAACACTTATGAACTGCTGGTGGGAAAGTAAAATGGTACAACCACTATGAAAAACGATATGGCAGCTCCTTAAAAAGCTAGAATTACAAATACTATATTAGCCAACAACCCCATTCCTAGAAATATATCCTAGAGAAATAAGAGCTGACACACCAACAGACATATGTACACCCACATTTATTGCAGCATTATTCACAATAGCCAAATGAAGGAAAAAACCTAAGTGGATATCAACAGATGAATGTATAAACAAATTATGGTATATACACACAATGATAAAGAACAATGAAGACTATGAAACATCTCACAACATGGATGAATCTGAAGCGCACTACGCTGAGTGAAATAACAAAAGGACAATATTGTATGAGACAACTATTATAAAAACTCAAGAAAAGGCTTACACACAGAAAAAAAATCTTTGATGGTTATGAGGGAGGGGAGGGGCAGGAAGGGGAAATAACTAACTAGATAATAGATAAATGTTGACAAGTCATAATATAGACGAAGTCAGCACAACTTGACCAAGGCAAATCCATAGCAGCTTCCTAGACATCCAAATACCTTGAAGAATTGAGTTACCGGGGCTGAGGGCTGAGGATCATGGTCTCGCAGTACATCTAGCTCAATCGGCATAACACAGTTCATAAAGAAAATGTTCTACATCCTACTTTGGTGAGTAGCATCTAGGTCGTAAAAGCTTGCAAGCAGTCATCTAAAATAAATCTATTGGTCTCATCACGTTCAAAGCAAATGAGAATGAAGAAAACCAAAGACTCAAGGCAAATATCAGTCCAAAGGACTAATGGACCACATGAACCACAGCCTCCACCAGCCTGAGCCCAGAAGAACTAGACAGTGTCCAGCTACCACCACTGACTGCTCTGACAAGGATCACAAAAGAGGGTCTCAGCCAGAGCTGGAGAAAAATGTGGAACAAAATTCAAATTCACAAAAAAAGACCAGAGGTGCTGGTGGAACCCCTGAGACTATGGCTCCTGGACACCCTGATAACTAAGAACTGAATCCACCCCTGAAGTCCACCTGTCAGTCAAAGATTAGACAGGCCTGTAAAACAAGCACTAACACACGTGAGGAATATGTTTCTTACTTCAATCAAGTATACGAGATGAAATAGGCAATACCTGCCCAAAAGCAAAGATGAGAAGGCAGGAAGGGACAGGATACTTGGAAGTATGGACACAGGGAACCCAGGATGGAAAGGAAAAGAAGGAAAGAGCTGACATATTGCAACCAATATCACAAAACAATTCGTGTATAAATTTTTGAATGAGAAACTAATTTGCACTCTAAATTTTCACCTAAAAAAAATTTAAAAAAAAAGGGGGAATAGATCTTATTTCAGTGATACAGATGCATCTGACAGAAAGAAAGGTACCAGATCAGCTCATTTTGTTAGGATATATGAACCTGCAAGTCAGAAAGTCAGAGATCTGAGTAGAAGTGATTTCAACTCCTGACACTTGGTTGAATTTGGCAAATTACTTAATTCCTCTAAGCCTCAGAGGAATTGTTTATAAATTAAGACAATATTTGTGACACACAGATTGTTTTTATGAAAACAACATGTCTCAAATTACCTGGCACAGCTCTGGGACTGAGAGGCAGTCAGTAAATGGAAGCCGAATCCAGAGTTGGGATAGGGCCTGAAGCCTAGAGTCAGAGCTAGATACGGAGGAAAGGGGAGCATTCACAAAGAGTGTGATCAATGCCATACTCATTTTCAACTTCATCTGAACTTGGAGCTCGGAGTCAGGGTTACTCCAAAGATAGCTTCAGACTAATTTGTTTAATTCAGATGTAACAGCCACACAGAGGAAGATGCAAGCTAAAGGATCTTGTAAAATGTTCTCGGTAAAGGTCTGAAGGAGTCTATGAGTGGCACAAATGATTAAGTGCTAGATTACAAGCCAGATAGTTGGCAGTTCAAACCAACTCAGAGGCGTTTTGGAAGATACACTGGTGATCTGCTTTCAAGTTCACAGCCTTGAAAACCTTATGAAGCAGTTCTACTCTGCACAAGTGGGTTCACCATGAGTTGGAATCAACCCGATGGCAACTACCAACAACAAAAAAATTTGAGCAATTTAATCTTTTTTATTTTTTTAATTATTATTTGTAGATGTGGTATAAGCCTGAAGAGTATATTGAGATTTTGAACTTCATCTGGAAAGTGGTTGAGGGGTGGAAAATTCCTAGCAGTCAGTCTCAAGAGCCCTGCACCAGGGTCTATCCTTAACCAAGTGCACGTTGTGACTCATCCCTGAGAAATCTGAGCCTCTTCCTCTGTACTCCCATAGTCAGAACTTGAAACAGAAGGTTCTTGAAGGTTTGGCTTATGAATGGATAACTAAGTCATTTTTCTCTTTACCTTCACTTACATTTATTCTTCAAAATATTTGATAGTATATAAAGAAGGATTTTAAAGTTTGATTCTTGATCAATATTTCATTATGAAATGTGTATTTATATGATGTCTCTTAAACAGTTTACTTAATTTTTTTTAAGTATTACATAAATTCTTAAGAACGATGCTAAGCATTGTCATTTGAAGACAAGCTAACCAAAATATATGAAAGTCTCATCAAGGGGCTTGGAAATTATGTATTTCTCACTAACTTCAATACATACCTTTTGAGCTCACCTTTTTCGTGCAGAGAGAGCAATCCAGTTACTCAAATTCTAAAAAATGTTAATTCTTAAGAGTTTTATCCCCATTACACCTCAACTGAAATAATAAACTAGCATATAAAATCATTTATTTCATTGATTTAGTTCTAAAATTTCATGCTAAGAAAAACAATGATGATGAGGAATCCTTATGCAGCAATTTAATAAACAATTCAAGCAGTTAAGGTTTTGTAATAGTGAGAAAATAAGAAAAGGAGAGTAGAATCTGGGGTTTGACAACTTTGCTATCTCTTGCTCATTAAAAAGAGGAAAAGATTTGTGATGGTTAAGGTTGTGTGTCAGCTTGGCTGGACCATGATTCTCAGTGGTTTGGCAGTTATGTAATGATGTAGTCTGGCAGTTATGTAATTTGGAAGTTATGTAATGATGTAACCATCCCCCATTTTGTGATCTGATGTGAGCGACCAATCAGTTGAAAAGGGAGTTTCTTTGGGGGCAATGGCCTGCATTCCAATAAATACGGATGTTTTAGCAAAGTTCAATCTCTCTGGATCCTGCATCCAACATGTCATCTTCTGATCTCCAGTTCTTGGTATGTAAGCCAGCAGCCTGCTGTCTAATCTGCAGATTTTGGGATTCGCCAGCTCTTGCAGCCCCAAGATCTAGCAGCCTGCTCTCTGATCTGCCAGTTTTGGATTTGTCAGCCACAGCAACCACATGAGTCACGAGAAACCTCCAGCCTGACACCTGACCAACAAATTTGGGACTTGCCAGCCTCTACAACTGCGTGAGCCATTTCATTTCTCTCTCTCTCTCTATAAAACCAAACCTGTTGCCGTCGACTTGATTCCAAGTCATAGTGACCAGTAAGACAGAGTAGAACTGCCCCATAGGGTTTCCAAGGAGCGCATGGTGGATTCAAACTGCCTACCTTTTGGTTAGCAGCCAAACTCTAAACCACTATGCCACCAGGATTTAGAGAGAGAGAGAGAGAGAGTCTTAGAAGTTGTTTCCTATTATTTTCCAGGAATATTAATGTTTTCCTAGTTTCTGTAGAGAAAGATATCATGGAAAATAGTAAGAGTAGGGTTAGAACATTATCCCTTTCATGACATGTGGGAGACAATTTGCCCACAAACATTTTTGGGCTCTCAGATTTCTTGGGAGTGTACTTTTCCCACTAAAAGTATTTGCTGCCCTCCAGTGGGGGCTTGTGTAATGGTGAAAAATGAAAGAAACTTTCTTTAGAGAATATTCACTAAGGTCTTACGTATGAGGCAGTACATCTGGGAAGTGTGATTGGGTCAAACTTTTGTCTCTTTTGGCTTCTGTACAGCTAGATAAATATCGCAAGTATATTTATGGCTTTCTGTGTGATAGTTAGGAAGCCATGGTGGCTTTGTTTTGTGTGTGTGTATGTTTATGTGTGTATGTCATAGTTGGAAAATCAGTGTAACTAAATGAATTTTGAAAAAAAAATCCATATTTGAAAAGTTTTACTTTTTATGGGACCTAAGTTTCCCACAAATTATGTATCAAAATCCGTAATTCAAAACATAAGTCCATATAGACTGCTTGATTCAGCATGCCTTCCATTACTGAAAATGCATAGTATCAAAAAAAATTTAAAGGAAAACATAATAGGATCTTGAAAGGCTTATTTGGGTTCAAAAATTAATTTTATGACACCATCTTCTTTATAAACAGAAAAAAAAAAAAACTACTTTTCACATTTGCATCGCACTTTTGTGTTTACCTGGTTCACTGAAAGCATTAGACGTATAGTTGCATATGTTAGTTATTACTGCAAAGGGTGGAGGCCCCATTGCCGTAATTTGGTATGATAATATCATTTGATAATTCTCTGTATTTTCCAAGGAATCAGATAAAATTCCCATATTAGAATATTAATGAATTTTTAGTTATTCTAGCTAAACACTTCCCAAACAATGTACAGCCAGAAATACAAACTGTTGAAGAATAAACATTGAGGAGCCGGGGCCAAGACGGTGGAGTGGTCAGATGCTCCTGGTGGACCCTTTTACAACAAAGACCCGAAAAAACAAGTGAATAGATTATATATAGCAATCTGGGAGCCCTGAACATCAAAAGCAGAGTTGAGGAACGGGACTGAGTGGCAGGGGGAGGGAGAGATGGTTAGGAAGCAATGAGAAGTTGCCAGTCCTGACCCGGTGAGACCCTGAGCCCTTCAGGCCTGATCAGCTCAGGGGTGAGCTGTGAGGCAGGCAAGTGGCAGTTCTCAGGAGGTGCATTTTCTGCACTGGGAGACACCCAGTGCCAGTGAGAAACAGCTCTGGATCAGAGAAAGATAAGTACTTGTGTATGGCTTGCCTGGCGGATCAAAAACACACCCCTTAGGGAAGAATCTCTCTCCAATTTACCTCCCCACTCCCTGCTCTGCACTGGGTCCCGGACTGGCTTCAGCAATTACCAAGTACCCTGGGCTGTAAGTACAATCTGTCACAATCTCTGAGCCATTCTCCCTGCCTTGGAGAGTGAACAAATTAACAAACAGGAAAAAAATAAACTGCCAGCTCCCCTAAAGCAGGTACCAGGGTAGGTGCAGCTCCTTTGCCTAGGCATAGGCATAAGGGATCCATAGACTCTGAGTGCCTTTCTCCCTGCATAGACTTCTGTGAGCCCATTTCAACAGTGTAGGCCCTCATTACCACAGTACAACACAGTATATAAAGGAAGTCTAACTTCAACTGTTTCAGCTGTGAAGTGGCAGGTTCTTGATCTTTGACACTGATTTGCCCATTAAGCATGGTCTTCACCTACACACATCAGGGAGCTGAGGACTGGTGGTTCCACTCATGCAACCTAGCCACCAGCGATAGGGGTCCATGAAGAAGAGGTGCCCCCCAGTCATTACAGCCAACTGCATTAGGTACTCATAGTCTGCTGCAAAATCTACGTACCTACACACTCAAGGGAACAGGAACGTGTCTTCCTCCTGGACCCTCGGGGACAACCATCAGCACCCTGCATTGCTGAGTGTGTCCATCTGCTGCAGCCAGATGCCTGTGCCTACACCAATCACCCATGCCTGTCTAGGACTGTAAGTGAGAACCTACACCACACACTTGGTGGCTAACTACCTGGGCATCTGAGCTGAATCCATACAAGAGGAGTGGGTAGACTCCTGAGCTCACATACCTAGTAACAGATCTAACCACCTGGTGACAGGACATTAGAGCTTCAGAGGTGCCAATAAGCAAGCCAGCTCAAATGAGCAGCCTATTTGGGCATATCAAAACAAAACAAGAAGCTAGGACACAGTAAGCAAACATAAAATAAATAAATATAATCACTTATTGATGACTTGGAGACAACAGTCAATATCAAATCGCATAAAGAGGCAATCCATGATGGCTTCAGCAAGCTCCCAAAATAAAGAATCTAGAAATTTTCCAGAGGATGAAAATTTCTTGGAATTACCAGAGGCAGAATACAAAAGGTTAATATACAGAACTCTTCAAGAAATTAGGAAGGAAATTAAGCAAAATGCGGAACACACAATAGAGGAAATTAAAAAGATTAGAGAAGAGCATAATGACAAATTTAACAGGCTGCAAGAATCCATAGAGATAGCAATCAGAAACTGAGATGATTAAAAATAAAATTTCAGAATTAGACAACTCATTAGAAAGTCATAGGAGCAGAATTGAGGCAATGGAAGTCAGAATTAGCGAGATTGAATGTAAAGCACTTGACACCAACTTATTTGAAGAAAAATCAGATAAAAGGGATTTAAAAAAATGAAGAAACACTAAGAATTATGTGGGACTCTATCAAGAGGAATACAAGTGATTGGAGTACCAGAACGGGGGGGATAACAGAAAATACAGAGAGAATTGTTGAAGATTTGTTGGTAGAAAACTTCCCTGAGATCATGAAAGATGACAAGATATCTATCCAAGATACTCGTCGAACCCCACGTAAGGTAGATCCCAAAAGAAGTCACCAAGACATATTATAATCAAATGTGCCAAAAGCAAAGAGAGAATTTTAAGAGCAGCTAGGGATAAACGAAAAGTCATCTACAAAGAAGAGTCAATAAGAATAAGCTCAGACTACTCAGCAGAAACCACGCAGACAAGAAGGCAATGGGATGATATATATAAAGCCTTGAAGAAAAAAACTGCCAGCCAAGAATTATATATCCAGTAACACTGTCTCTCGAATATGATAGCAAAATTAGGGCATTTCCAGATAAACAGAAGGTTAGGGAATTTGTAAAAACCAAACCAAACTAAACCAAAATTACAAGAAACACTAAAGGGAGTCCTCTGGTTAGAAAATCAGTAACATAAGATAACAACCCAAGACTAGAACACAGGACAGAGATACCAGGTATCAACCCAGATAGGGAAGTCACAAAAGTAAATCAAAGCTAAAACACTGAAAATAAGGAAACAGACACATCAATATGTAAAAGATGCCAACATTAAAACAAAAAAGAAGGACTCTAAAAATATAGACATAGATTTTGCATATGGAAAGGAAGTCAAGGCTATATAAAGAAATAAAAAACTGGTTTAAACTTAGAAAAATAAGGGTAAATATTAAGGTAACCACAAAGGAAACTAACAATCCTACAAGTCAAAATAAAAAGTAAGAAAAATATAAAGACTTAGCAAGCACAAAATCAGTAACAATGAAAAAGATGAAAAGAAAATACATAAAGAAAAACCACTCAGCACAGAAAATTAACTGGAACAAAGAAACTGTGAACAACACACACAAAAGAGACATCAAAATGATGTTAAACTTCCGGGTATCATGTCTCTAGGCAGAAGCACCACGCCATCCCTCCACAGGAGAGATCCGAAAAGCTAAGCCAAACAGAGAAAACAGGAATCCTGAAACCCTAAGCATCAAATGAAGAGATAAAGAACTCAGCCAAGCACCAGATGAAATAAGAAACTGACAGAGAACAGACAGCGAGGAGAGATACATGCAGAGGTCCCCTATCAGCTAACACAGCACGGATCTGCCATTTTGGACTCCTATCAGAGACCAGGGAACAGAGGGTATGAGAAAGCAGCCTCACGGAGCTTCCAGCAGGAGACAGAACAACCAGTAACCAGTGATATACGCTTTCCCACCCCCCATTCTTCTTCACCCCCACTCGGCCTCATCTGCTTCCAACAGCCAAAGTCTCTTGTCCAGGAAGCACCGGCTGCTTGGATTCCACCCGCCCGCACTGGCTGATTCCCTGAGTGCCATTTGTTGGCTGCTGGTGTTGCTTTTTTCTGCTTCTTTTGATTTCTTTCTTACCTCTCACAACCTCCACCTCCTTTCTCCCAAATACCTGGCTCCTTGCGCCATCTTTGCTTCTTCCTGAAAGGCTGTGAAACTCTGCTTGAATGTGAAATTGCTTCCCGGTCCGTGATGCCACGCTGGTGGGATCCTGAGGCTTTGTTTGTTTTGAATTGTTTCTTTTTCTTTTCTTGAATTGGGAGCCCTTTCTACCCAGGTAGTGCTGCACAGCTTTGGATCTACCCCCGCAGTTTGGGCAGACGCATGGAAGGATCCCTGAGGGTGTTTCTTTTTTTGTGTTTTTTTAATCTGTTTTTTGGGGAGTTTTCCTTGTTCTTCTTGTTTAATCCGTTTTGTTTTCTTTTCCCTCTTTTTCCCTTTTTGCTTTCTTCATCACTTAGTTTCTTGTCTCTCTATACCTTCCTCCTTTTCCTGTCCCCTGAACACCTGGTGCTGAAAGATACCTCTATGTCTTCTAGCCAGGCTGTACTTCAATGCCTGGGAGCAATTTTCCCAGACCTCGTAGCCACACCAGTGGGATCACTGGGAGCTTTGCTTTTCTTTCTAATTTTTATTTATTCATTCTTTTCTTTTCTTTTTTTCCTTTCTTGTTTTTCCCCTTTTTGTTTTTCTCCACTTCATAGTCTCTATCTCTCCCTTCCAACGGCAAGCTGTCCTAGCACTAGTTTTTTTTGTTTGTATGTTTTTGGCTCTTCTTCCTCTCTCCTCTTTCCCAAACCCATCTTAGCTCCACACATAACACTCTCCCCGCTGCATCCTGCCTACCTGCACCGTGCACTTGACATCACACCACCAAGCAGCACAGGCACAGCCTACTGGAACCTGCTCTGCACTGATTACTGGCCTGCCCTGGTGGTCATAGTAAGTGCCACAAACAACCAATGCCAGCAACTCCTCTTCAGCTAGAACTGCCCTGCTGTACCATTTCTGAGTGACTGACCCTACCCATTGGAGAAGGAGGTGAAAAGTATTGTGCCCACAGACAGGCAAACAACAAAAAACACACAACCCACCTGCTCAGACATAGCCAAATAAAACAAAAAAGGATGAAACAGACAAATCTACAATCAATACACAAGAAAAAATAACTACTGAATGCCCCAAAGACAGCAGAAAATATAAAAACATTTACAAAAACAAGACAGGATGGTTCCAGTAGGCATTCAAAATAAAACACCAGATGACTTTCCAGTAGAAGAGAAGGCACTACAACTACCCGATAGGGAATTCAAATCTCTAATACTCAGAATTATCCAAGAGTTGAAGCAAAAAGCAGATAAAAATGAGGAAAAAATAGACAAATTCATAGAAAATACGGAGAAAAATGGAAGAATTCAGGAAAATCAAGAAAGAACAAAATGCCAAAATAAATTCACAACTAGAAATTATACAAATAACAACAATTAGAATTCCAAAAGATAAACAAGATTTCAGAAACTGACAGTGTCATAGAAGGGCAGAGGAGCAAATATGAAAGAGACAGGAGCAGCGAAATTGAAGACAAATACTTGGATAAAACCTTGTTTGAGGAAAACTCAGAAAAAGAACAAAGAAAAATGAAGAGACACTGAAAATTACGTGGGATACAATCAAAATAAAAAATTAGTCAGTGATTGGAGTTGCAGAACAGGGGGAGAAAAAGGAAAACACAGAGAAGATCATTCAAGAACTACTGACAGAAAACTTCCTCAACATCATGAAAGATAAAAAGATGGCCATCCAAGAAGCTCAACAAACCCC
>NW_004444003.1:8903193-8907507 GCF_000243295.1 Trichechus manatus latirostris
CTTTGGGCCCTTGTCAAAGATCAGGTGACCATAGGTGGATGGATTTACATCTGGATTCTCAATTCTGTTCCACTGGTCAATGTATCTGTCATTGTACCAGCACCAGGCTGTTTTGACTACTATAGTTGTATAGTAGGTTCTGAAGTCAGGTAGTGTGAGTCCTCCAACTTTATTCTTCTTCTTCAGTAGTGCTTTACTTATTCGGGGCTTCTTTTGTTTCCACATAAAGTTTATGATCAGTTTTTCTAACTCTTTGAAGAATGTTGTTGGTATTTGGATCGGGATTGCATTGTATTTGTAAATTGTTTTGGGTAGAATTGTCCTTTACACAATCTTGAGTCTACCTATCTATGAGCATGGTATGTTTTTCCATTTATGTAGATCCCTTCAGGTTTCTTGCAGTAGTGTTTTGTAGTTTTCTTTGTATAGGCCTTTCACATGCCTGGTTAGATTTATTCCTAAGTATTTTATCTTTTTAGGGGCTATTATAAATGGTATTGTTTTCCTGATTTCCTTTTCATCATTCTCCTTATTGGTGTATAGGAATCCAACTGCCAACATCATTCTTAATGGAGAGAGGCTGAAAATATTCCCATTGAGAACAGGAACAAGACAAGGATGCTCTTTATGACCACTCCTACTTAACATTGTGCTGGAAGTTCTAGCTAGAGCAGTAAGGCAAGAAAAAGATGTAAACGGCATCCAAATTGGTAATGAAGAAGTTAAACTGTCCCTGTTTGCAGATGAGATGATACTATACATAGAAAACTCTAAAGACTCCACGAGAAATCTACTGGAACTAATAGAAAGATTCAGCAGAGTAGCAGGATATAGGTAAACATAGAAAAATCAGTTGGATTCCTATACACCAATAAAGAGAATGATGAAAAGGAAATCAGGAAAACAATGCCATTTATAAAAGCCCCTAAAAAAATAAAATACTTACGAATAAATCTAACCAGGGATGTAAAAGACCTATACACAGAAAACTACAGAACACTACTGCAAGAAACCCAAAGGGATCTACATAAATGGAAAAACATACCATGCTCATAGATAGGTAGACTCAAGATTGTGAAAATGACAATTCTACCAGAAGCAATGTACAAATACAATGCAATCCCGATCTAAATACCAACGTTCTTCAAAGAGATGGAAAAACTAATCATTAAGTTTATATGGAAAGTTAAGAAGCCTTGAATAAGTAAAGCTCTATTGAAGAAGAAGAATAGAGTAGGAGGAATCACACCACCTGACCTCAGCACCTACTTTACAGCTAGTGTAGTCAAAAAAGCCTCATACTGGTACAACGACATATACATTGACCAATGGAACAGAATTGAGAAACCAGATGTATATCCTTCCACCTACATTCACCTGATCTTCAAAAAGGACCCAAAGTCCATCAAATGTGGAAAAGAAAGTCTTTTTAACAAATGGTGCCGGCAAAACTGGATATCTATCTGCAAAAAATGAAACAGGACCCATGCCTCCCACCATTTGCAAAAACTAATTCAAAATGGATTGAAGACCTAAATATAAAGCCAAAAACTATAAAGTTCATAGAAACAAACATAGGAAAAATGGTACAGGCCCTAATACATGGCGTTAACAGGATACAAACCATAACCTTCAACACACAAGCTCCAGAAGATAAGCTAGATAACTGGGATCTTCTAAATATAAAAAACATATGCTCCTCAAAAGATTTCATCAAAAGAGTAAAAACAGAACCTAAAGGTTGGAAAAAAACTTTTGGACATTACAAGTCAAACAAAGGTCTAATCTCCATAATCTACAAGAAAATCCATCACATCTACAACAAAAAGACAAATAATCTTATTAAAAAATGGGCAAAGCAAATGAACAGTTCACCAAAAGAGACATTCAAGCTATCAACAGACACATGAGGAAATGCTCGCGATCACTAGCCATTAGGGAAATACAAATTAAAACCACAATGAGATCCCATCCCACCCTGGCATTACTGACACAAATCAAAAACACGGGAAATAACAAATGTTGGAGAGGCTGCGGGAAGATCAGAACTCTTATGCACTGCTGGTGGGAATACATAATGAAACAACTGTTTTGAAAAATGGTATGGCACTTCCTGGGAAAGTTAAAAATAGAAATAGCATACGATCCAGCAATCCCACTCCTAGGAATATATCCTAGAGAAATAAGAGCTGTCACACGAATAGACATATGCACATCCATGTTCATGGCAGAATTGTTCACAATAGCAAAAAACTGGAAACAGCCTAGATGCCCATCAACAGATGAATGGAGAAAAAAACTATGGTACATACACACAATGGAGTATTACGCAACGATAAAGAACAATGATGAATCTGTGAAACATGTCATAACATGGATAAAACTGGAGGACATTATGCTGATTGAAATAAGTCAATCACAAAAGGACAAATACTGTATGAGACCTCTATTGTAAAAACTCATGAAAAAGTTTACACACAAAAAGTAACAATCTTTGTTGGTTACGAGGGATGGGATGGGTGGGGGGAAATACTAAACAGACAATACATAAGTGATAACTTAGGTGAAGTGTAAGACAGTGCACGGTACTGAGGAAGCCAGCACAACTTGTACAAGGAAAGGTCATGGAAGCTCCAAGGACACATCCAAACTCCCTGAGGGATTGAATAGATGGGCAGAGGGCTATGGGGACCATGGTTTCAGGGAATATCTAGCTCAGTTGGCATAACACAGTTTATAAAGACACTGTTCTACATTCTGCGTTGGTAAGTACCATCTGGTGTTTTAAAAGCCAGTGAGCAGCCATCTAAGATTCTCCACTGGTCTCACCCGTTCGGTATCAAGAGAGAATGAAGAGAACAGGATACAAGGAAAAGATTAGTCCCAAGGACTAATGGACCACAGCTACCAAGGCCTCCACCAGACTGAGTCCAGTACAACTAGATGGTGCCCGGCTACCACCACTGACTGCTCTGACCTGGATCACAACAGAGGGTTCTGGACAGAGCTCGAGAAGGATGTAAAACAAAATTCTAACACAAAAGAAGACCGTATTTACTGGTTTGACAGAGCCTGGAGAAACCCCGAGAGAAACCCCCAGACACACTTTTAGCTCAGTGGTGAAGTCCCTCACGAGGTTCACCGTTCAGCCAAGGGGTGGACAGGCCCCTTAAAATAAAATGGGACTAATGAGGCACAGCATTCCAGGGACAAGGACTAGAAGGCAGAAGGGGACAGGAAAGCTAGTGATAGGGAACCCAATGTTTAGTAAGGACAGAGTTGATATGTCATGGGGTTGTTAACCATTGTCACAGGACAATATGTATACTGTTTAATGGGAAACTATTTTGTTCTGTAAACCTTTATCTAAAGAGAGAATAGCAGCACAACTGCAAGAACTTAATCGACATAACTGAATTGTATGTGTAGAAATTTTTGAAATGGTGTATCTTTGGCTATGTATATTTTCACCAAAAATAAATAAGTTCCTCCAAGGCTGAGAAGGGAGTGTGTCAACATGTCATCAGGTTGTTAACAAATGTTATAAAACAATATGTGTACTGAGTGTTTAATGAGAAAACGTTTGCTCTGTAAACCTTCACCTAAACTACAATAAAAACAAAACGATATGAAACAACCCCCCCCCCATAAAAAAACTACTGGGTTGTAGAAGAAATTAAAGATGGAATAAAGAAATTCATACAATCAAACAACAATGAAAACAAATCCTACCAGAACCTTTGAGACACAGCAAAAGCAGGGCTCAGAGGTTAGTTTATAGCAATAAATGCATACATCCAAAAAAAAGAAAGGGCCATAATCAAAACACTAACCCTACAGCTGAAAGAAGTAGGAAGAGAGCAGCAAAAGAAGCCCTTAGGCCCCAGAAGAAAGTAAAGAATAAGAATTAGAGCACAATTAAATGAAATAGAGAACATAAAAACAATTTAAAGAGTTGACAAGACCAAAAGCTGGTTCTTTGAAAAGATCAACAAAATTGATAAACCACTGGCCAAACTGACAAAAGAAAAACAGGAAAGGAAGCAGATAACCGGGATAAGAAATGAGATGGGTGATATCATAACAGACCCAACTGAAATTAAAAGAATCGTAAAAGAATACTATGAAAAATTGTACTCTAACAAATTTGAAAACCTAGAGGAAATGGACAAATTTCTAGAAACTCACTACCCACCTAAACTAACACAAACAGCAGTAAAACTAAATAATCCCATAACAAAAGAAGAGATTGAAAAGGTAATTAAAAAACTCCCAACAAAAAAAGCCTTAGCCATACAAGGAAAAGATTAGTCC
>NW_004444003.1:8908275-8919611 GCF_000243295.1 Trichechus manatus latirostris
AAACTTTCAGAGAAGAGTAAACACCACTTCTACTAAAGGTATTTCAGAGCATAGAAAAGGATGGAATACTCCCAAACTCATTCTATGAAGCCAGCAGAACCCTGATACCAAAACCAGGTAAAGACACCACAAAATAAAGAAAATTACAGACAAATATCCCTCATGAACATTGATGCAAAAATCCTCAGTAAAATTCTAGCCAATAGAATTCAGGAACATATCAAAAAAATAATTCACCATGATAAAGTGGGATTTATACCAAGTATGCAGGGATGGCTCAAGATTAGAAAAACAATCAATGTAATCCATCACATAAATAAAACAAAAGACAACAACCACATGATCTTATAAATCGATGTAGAAAAGGTATTTGACAAAGTCCAACATTCATTCATGATAAAACTCTCAACAAAATAGGAATAGAATGGAAATTCCTCCATATAATTAAGGACATTTACACAAAGCCAACAGCCAACATCATCCTAAATGGAGAGATCTTGAAAGCATTCCTCTTGCAAACAGTAACCAGGCAAGTATGCCCTTTATCACCCCTCTTATTCAACATTGTGCCTGGAGGTCCTAGCCAGAGCAATTAGGCTAGAGAAACAAATAAAGCCATCCACATTGGTAGGAAAGAAGTCAAAGTATCTATTTGCAGATGATATGATCTTATACAGAGAAAACCTCAAGGAATCCATACGAAAACTACTGGAACTAATAGAAGATTTCAGCAAAGTATCAGGATACAAAATAAACATAAAAAAATCAGTTGGATTCCTTTATACCAAATAACAGAACCTCAGAGAGGAAATCGCCAAATCAATATCATTTACAATAGCCCCCAAGAAGATAAAATACTTAGGAAGAAATCTAACCAGAGACGTAAAATACTTATACAATGAAAACTACAAGACACCACTGCAAGAAACCAAAAGAGACCTATATAAGTGGAAAAACATACCTTGCTCTTGGATATGTAGGCTCTACATTGTGAAAATGTCAATTCTACCCAAAGCAATCTACAGATACAATGCAATCCCGATCCAAATTCCACCAGCATTTTTTAATGAGATGGAGAAACAAATCACCAACTTCATACGGAAAAGAAACAGGCCCCGAATAAGTAAAGCATTACTTAAGAAGAAGAACAAAGTGGGAGGCTTCCCACTACCTGAGTTTAGAACCTATTATACCGCCACAGTAGTCAAAACAGCCTGGAACTGAGACAACAGCAGATGCATAGACCAATGGAACAGAATTGAGAATTCAGACATAAATGTAACCACCTATGAGCAGTTGATATTTGACAAAGGCCCAAAGTCCATTAATTGGGGAAAAGACAGTCTCTTTAACAAATGGTGCTGACATAACTGGATATCCATCTACAAAAAACTGAAACAAGACCCGTACCTCACACCATGCAGAAAAACTAACTCAAAATGGATCAAAGACTTAAATATAAAATCGAAAATGATAAATATCATGGAAGAAAAAATAGGGACAATGCTAGGAGCCCTAATACATGGTATAAACACAATATGAACCATAAGTAACAATACACAAGCACCAGAAGAGAGACTTGATAACTGGAAGCTCCTAAAAATCAAACACTTATGCTCATCAAAAGCCTTCACCAAAAGAGGCAAAAGACAACCTACAGACTAGGAAAAAAAATTGGCTATGACAAATCCAATCAGCATCTAACCTCTAAAATCTACAAAATACTGCAAAACCTCAACAACAAAAAGTCAAATAACCCAAATAAAAATTGGGCAAAGGATATGAACAGGTACTTTGCTAAAGAAGAGATTCAGGCGGCTAACAGACACATGAAAAAATGCTCGCGATCATTAGCCATTAGAAAAATGCAGATCAAAACTACAGTGAGATATCATCTCACCCCAACAAGGGTAGCATTTATCCATAAAACACACAATAATAAACCCTGGAGAGGTTGTGGAGGGACTGGAACACTTATACACTGTTGGTGGGAAAGTAAAATGGTATAACCACTTTGGAAATCAATTTGGTGCTTCCTTAAAAAGTTAGAAATAAAAGTACCATATTATCCAGCTATCCCGCTCCTTGGAATATACGCACAGCCATATTCATTGCAGCACTGTTCACAGTAGCAAAAGACGGAAACAATCTAGGTGACCATCAATAGACAAATGGATAAACAAATTATGGTATATCCACACAATGGAATACTATGCAACGGTAAAGAACAACGATGAAGCCGTGAAACATAATATGGAGGAATCTGGAGGGCATAATGCTGAGTGAATTTACTCAGTCACAGAAGGACAAATATTGTATAAGACCACTATTATAGGAACTCAAGAAAAGGTTTAAACACAGAAGAAGACATTATTTGATGGTTAGGAGGATGGGGAGGGAGGGTGAGGGTTATTCACTAACTAGATAAGATAAGAATTATCTTAGGTGAAGGGAAGGATAGCACACACTACAGGGGAATTCTGCACAACTGGACTAAACCAAAGCTAAGAAGTTTGCTAAATACAATCAAACACTTTGAGGGACAGAGTAGCAGGGATCTGGGGACCATGCTTTCAGGGAACATCCAGGTCATTTGGCATAACAAAGCTTATTAAGAAAATATTCTGCATCCTACTTTGGTGAGGGCGTCTGGGGTCTTAAAAGCTTGCAATTGGCCATCTAAGATGCATCAATTGGTCCCAACCACCTGGAGTAAAGGAGAATGAAGAACACCAAAGACACAGGAAAGTCTTTAGCCCAAGAGACAGAAAGGGCCACATAAACCAGAGACTTCATCAGCCTGAGACCAGAAGAACTAGATGGTGCCTGGCTACCACCAGTGACCAGTCTGACAGGGAATACAACAGAGAGTCCCTAATGGAGCAGGACAAAGGTAGGGTGCAGAACTCAAATTCTAGTGAGTAGACCAGACTTAATGGTCCTACTGAGACTGGAGGATCCCCGGAAAGCATGACCCCTGGATTCTCTATCCGCCCAGAACTAAAACAATTTCTGAGGCCAATTCTTCAGACAGGGATTGGACTGGACTGTGGGACATAAAGTGATACTTGTGAAGAGTGTGCCTCTTAGCTCAAGTAGATACAAGAGACTAAATGAGCAGCTTCTGTCCGGAGGTGAGATGGGAAGGCAGAGAGGGTTAGGAGCTGGTTGAATGGACCCGGGGAATCAGGTGGAAAGGAGTGTGTTATCACAGTGTGGGGAGAGCAATTAGAGTCACATAACAGTGTATGTATAAATTCTTGTAGGGGAGACTAACTTGAAATGTAAATTTCATTAAACTACAACAATTAAAAAAAAAGAATAAACATGGAAACGTAAAAAATCGTTAATCTATTCGCATGTGGCAGTAGCATATTGGAGTTGGAGAGAAAGAGAGATTACTTAATGGGAGACCAATACCATCAAAGGGTCAAAACTATAATCACAACCCTAATTTTAAAACAGTTATTCTATTCATTGTTTCATATTGGAACATCTCTGATACCACTGTAAACATAAACATCCACCTCTCCAGGATCCTCTGAAAACTGTGCTCATTGAATATTAGGTACTTTATTCACTGTACTAGGAGAAGCACTTTTATTTGAAACCACAGTTCTATTATTTGAAACCATGCACTTGGAACCTTGGCCAAGATAATGAAATAAAAGAAATACTACTACTTGGTGCCTCTCTTTATGCAGACATGCTATCTCCTAGTCTGTTTTTCCAGACTTGTGTGGTTCATAGAGAAAATAAGATGTTCAGTGAAGCTGAACTTGAAAAGGCCAGTGTTATTTTTCTTTGTATTTTAGCTTGCTCTGTAAATGACCTAAATCATATATTCTCCGAGGTACAAAAGGACTTAATTTACTAAATCTTCTAAGTAAGGTTTTGCTTTTACACCCTGGGTTCCTGAACTGGTTCATAAGCCACAAACACACTTACTTAAAAAAGAAAAGAGAAAGTCCTTTAGTTTCTCCTTTTTCTGAGAAATATAGAGACATATGAACATTCATGGCAACTTTAATAATATCAGAGAAATATTCAGATCATTATTTTTACAAAATGCTGTTTATTAAGCACGTATTGCTGATACCCAATAACAAATCAATCTTCTTTTCATTTCTTAATTGGGGTTTTTCTCTCTGACTTGTCAGATGTCTCTGTTGGAGTAAAAAGATAAGATGTATATCCAGACTCTCTAGTAATATTATTCTTATTCTCCTGATTATATATAAGAAGAAAAGATTATAACCTTCCCAAATGAAAACAAAATGTCTAAGCTGACTGTTGGGTGGACATGTATCAACTGAAACAAGAAGTCAGGTATTATGGAAATAGAATTATCTCTTTAGTATAAAGGTTTGTTCTAAATGGGAAAAATCCATCTCTCCTTGTATTGAAAAAATAACGGGATCTCCATTATTTTAGTTCTAAAACAGCTCATCTGTCATAACTAATTTTTACTCCTGGGCTCTATCACACGTTTCTGAAATTTACATTTCACTCCACCACACACAAACTCACAAGCACACACACATGCACACACACTGTCTCCCAATATTTTTCTCTTCTTACTCTTTATGTGTCTTCAACAATGTACCCAAATTTCCAGGATTATACTTTTAGAACTGTATCGCCTGCTTGAAATCTGTATCCCCTACTAGCAATCTGGGTATAAGCTATTCTCTACTTGTCCCAAATTCTAGTCAGGGAACTGGGTTATTTTATTTTATTTTATTTTTTTGGTTGTTGTTTTGTTTTTTATGTATTCTCATGGAACCATGGTGTTACTCTGAGCAATGATTACATTCATAATCTCTGTTTCCTGAAAGTTAACCTTACCACAAGGTTAGTGTTACTTCTGACTCCGGACCTTCCATTTTCCGTTTTCTTCCTAACCCCAGGCATTGTAGACTTTCAAACATTTGCTATAACAGTGCTCACATGAATTTTGGCAGTTGTGACATTTTCCTATATTTATTACTAAATTTTCCTTTTGGCTTCTCAATTTTTTATTAAGTTTGATATTAGTCTGTATTTTTGATGAAATCTTAACCTTCTCAGAGGAAACTTTTTCACATTTTTGGAGATTATTTGGGGTTTACTACATAGGCAATCATGCCATCTGTGAACAAAGACAGTTTTATTTTTTTTCAATCTGTATACATTTTATTTCTTTTACTTATGTAATTCCAGTAGCTAGGACTTACGGTACAACAGTGAATAGCAATGGTGAGGGAGGACATCCTTGCTATGTTCCTGGTCTTAGGGGGAAAGTGTCCAGTTTCTAACCATTAAGTGTGAAGTTAGCTGTAGGTTTTTTGTAGATGTTCTTTATCTAGTTGAGAAAGTTTTCCTTTACTCCTACTTTGCTGAGAGTTTTAATCATGAATAAGTGCTGGGTTTTGTGCAATGCTCTTTTGGCGTCTATTGATGTAATCATATAATGCTCCTTCTTTAGTCTGATGATACGGTGGATTACATTGACTGATTTTTAAATGTTGAACCAGCCTTGCATAGGTGGAGTAAATCCCACTTGGCTGTGGTTTATAACACTTTTTACACATTGTTGAATTTTATTTGCTAATATTTTGGTGATAATATGTGTCTCTGTTCATGAGAGACATTGGTCTGTATTTTTTTTTCTTGTAACGTGCTTTTATTAATTTGGTATTTGGGTAAAGCTGGTCTCATACAATGAGTTAGAAAGTGTTCCTTCTACTTTTATTTTCTGAAAGAGATTGTGGAGTATTGTTATTATTTATTTATTCCTTAAATGTTAGGTAGAATTCAACCAGTGAAACCATGTGGGCTTGGTGCTTTCTTTTATGGAGGGTAATTACTTACTGATTCAACATATTTAATAAATATAGGCATAATCTCACTGTCTATCGCACCTTGTATGAGTTTCTGTAGTTTGTGTCTTTTGAGAAATTAGTCCATTTACCAACATTATCAAATTTGTGGATATAGAATTTTTCATAGCATTACCACACTACCTTTTAACATTTATGGAATGACTAGTGATAACCTCTTTCATTTCTGATATTGATAATATATGCTTTCTCTCTCTTTATTTGTTTATCCTAATTGTGTCAGAGCTGATAAAATTATTGATCTTTCAAAGAAACATCTTTTGTTATCAGTGATTTGTTCTAATGTTTTCCTGTTTTCGATTTCATTGATTTCTGCTCCAATTTTTATGCTCTTTTTTTTTACTGTTTGCTTTAGACTTAAATTGTTCCTCTTTCTCTATTTTTCTAAGATGGAAGCTTAACTTATTAAGTTTAGATCTTGCTTCTCTTCTCATATATGCATTTACTGCTATATATTTCTTTCTATGCACTGCTTTCCACAACTTTTGATAAGTTGAATATTCATTTTTATTTAGTTTAAATATATATTTTTAAAATTTCTCTTAAGATTCCTTTTTTAACTCATGGGCTATTTAGAAGTTTGCTTTTTAATTTAGAAATATATTGGAGTTTTACAATAATCTCTTTAAAGTGTTTTCTAGTTTCATTTTATTGGGCGTGAGATATATTTTTTAATGCTTTCTATTATTTTAAACTTGCAAAGATGCATTTTATGGCCTAGAATGTGGTCTATCCTGGTGAATAATAATCATTTATCTTGAGAAGAATGTGTGTTCTGCTGTTATTGGATGGAGCATTCTATAAATGTCAGTTAAATCAAGTTAATTAATAGTGATATTCAGGTCATTTATATCATTATTGATTTCTGCCTGCTAGATCTATCAATTGCAGACAGAGAAATGTTGAAGTCTCCAACTTTAATAGTGGATTTGCCTATTTTTCCTTTCAGTTGTATCACTTTGATACTTTTTTGTTAATGTACATACATGTTTAGGGTTATCTCTTCTTAAATAATTGGCCTCTTTATCAGTATGGAATGGCTGTATTTATCCCTGATAATCTTCCATTTCTGAAGTCTGTTTTGTCTGAAAGTAATATGGCTACTCTAGCTTTATATTTATAAGTGTTAACAGGTGTAAGTGTTATCATGGACCACCACAAGAATGAATAAATCTGTCTTGGAAGAGGCACAGCCAGAATGCTCCTTAGAAGTGAGGATGGCAAGACTTTGTTTCATATACTTTGGACATGTTATCAGGAGGGACCAGTCCCTGGAGAAGGACTTCATGCTTAGTAAAGTAGAGAATCAGTGAAAAAGAGGAAGACCTTCAATGAGATGGATTGACACAGTGGTTCCAACAATGGGCTCAAACATAGCAACGGTTGTGAGGATGCAGCAGGACCGGGCAGTGTTGCGTTCTGTTGTACATAGGGTAACTATGAGTCAGAACTGACTCGATGGTACCTAACAACAACAACAACAACAACAATATCAGGTATATCTTTCTCCATACCTTAACTTTTAAATTATTTGTGTCTTTCTATTAGGTTTTCTTATTGACAACATATAGTTGAATCTTGTTTGTTGTTGTTGTTTTACCTATTCTGTCAATCTCTGTTTTTAATTACTGTATTCAGAACATTCACATTTAATTATTGACATAGTTAGATTAATATATACCATGTTTACAACTGTTCTCTATTCATAGCCCTTGTTTTTTGTTTCTTCTCTTCCTCCTCTTTTTCTGCTTTCTCTATTTCTAATAGAGCATTTGATATGATTCTATTTTATCACCTGTCTTAGAATATCAGTTATACTTCTTTTTAAAATTGTTTTAATGTTAACTAATTTTTAACTGACGTAAACCAAAAAGCCAAACCCACCAACATTGTATCAATTCTGACTCATAGTGAACCCATAGGGTTTCCAAGGCTGTAAATCTCTACAGAAGCAGACTGCCACATCTTTCTTCTGTGGAGCTGCTAGTGGTTTCGAACCACTGACCTTTCAGTTGGCAGTCAAGTGCTTTAACCACTGCACCACCAAGGCTCCTCCTCTAACAACACTATACTGCTTTACGTGTAGTGCAGATATAAACAAATATTACCAATTTCTCCATAAAATCCTTTCTGACATTGCTGAGATAGTCACACATATAGAAGTATAGTATAAAAGAATATATATTATGTACATAATATATATTTTTTTATTTAAAGTTTATAATTATGTTGTTAAACTCTCATTCATGGTAAGTCATTATTGTCATCATATCTATCCATTACTGTGAGATTAGTGTTAAAAAGTTCCCACTATGCTATGCTGGTGGATATGTCAAATCTTCCTTGAATTTCTGGGGTTTTTGTTTGTTTTGTTGGTGTTTAGTTGGAGGATATGTCATTAGGTAAACATATATTTATTATAGTTATTTGGTCCTGGTTAGTGAAACATTTTATTTTTAGTGAATCTCTTTAAATCTAACAAATTTCCTTGTTTAAAAGTCTATTTTTAGGCAGAACTGCATTGCTTTGCTTATTATATTTTTTGACTTAGTAGTGTCTTATAAATAACATGTAGTTGAATTTTTAACAGCTTTATTGATTTACAATTTACATAACAAAGTTCACCCAATTAAAGTGCATGGTTCAATTATCTTTAGGATATTTACAAACTTGTGTAACCATCACCATAATCTAATTTTAGAACATATTTATCACCCAACAAAGAAACCATGTATCCATTAGCAGTCACTTCTCATTTACCCACATTTCCCTCTCCAGTCCTAAAAAACCCAAACCAAACCTGTTGCAGTTGAGTAGATTCTGACTCATAGCAACCCTATGGGACAGAGTAGAACTGCCCCAAAGTGTTTCCAAGAAGTGACTGGTGGATTTGAACTGCCAACATTTTTGGTTGACAGCTGAGTTCTTAACCATTGCGCAACCAATTTGCCTATTCTGAAAGTTTTATGAAAATGGAATCATACACTGTGTGGTCTTTTGTGACTGGCTTCTTTCATTTAAACATATTATTATTGAGATTCATCCATGTTGTGACATGTACCAGTATTTCATTCCTTTTTATTGCAAAATTATATTTAATTGTGGTTCCTTTTTAAAAATTCAGTCTTAAAATCTGTTACTCTAAGTAGCTTGTTTATCATCCATATACACAGATATACACACACACACATAATTGTTTGCATATTTATACTTATTCTACCATCTTCTTTTTCTTCTATTTGCACTGTTTCTCCAGACTTCATATTTTTCTTCTCTCTTTTGCCTTCCTGCGGATTGAATTTTTTTCAGTTATTTTTTTCTTGTCTTCACTGCTTTCAGTTTGTGCACTCTGTATCTTTCATATTTGAAGTTACCCTTACATTTTTATGATATATATGCAGTGTAAAATCTAAGTTAATCATTATCTCTACAATTTTCCAATAAAAGCCATGAACTTTAAAACTTTTTAAAGTCAGTTGCTTCCTTTTACCTCATACACTATTGCTATAAAATATTTTGGTTTTACCTATTAGTCTATCCATCAATATTTAATCACTTCAAATTAAATAATATTGTTAATGTATACCTAGTCAATATTTGTTTAGATTTACCTAAATATTTACTAATATCCTTTTTTACTATTTCAGCTACCATATCAGTCTTTCATTCTAAGATCATTTTGTATAGTCCTGAAATATATTTTTTTGGCATTCCTTTAGCGAAGTTCTCTTGGTCATAAACTCTCTTCATTTTTGTTTGTTTGAAAATGTCTCTATTGTGCACTTCTCTTGGAGGTGTTATATGAACCAGCGATTGGCACTGCCACCAAAGAATTGACAGATGCTGGGGTGGTAATCCTCATAATACCCCCGTTCAATACACTTATGTAGACCCTGAAAATAAACAGTCAGAGCATGGCAAATTATGGTGCACTTCCACAACTAGTCCAGGTAGTTGCCTGCATTTCAGCTTCCATGCAAAATATGTTATCTTTACTAATGCTGATCAGCGTAGCCTATAGCGCTTCATAAGCTATTGATCTGGTGAATGAGTTCTTTATTCCCACCTGCAGGAAAAATCAAAAACTGTACTTTAGAGTGCAACATCCATGAGTTCTCTTACCTTTGGGCTATGTTAACTCTCATACTGTCTGCCATAATGGGGTCCTGGGAACCTCAATCATAACATTTCCCAGGATATTACAATGGTCCATTACGCCAATGACATCAGTAGTTGGACCTGATGAATAAACCATGGTAAGAATGCTAGATGCCCTAATGTAACAGATGCATGAAAGGAGGTGGTGGATAAACGACAAAAATTCAAGGGTCAGAGGGAGTTCCAGCATAATGGCGCTCTAGGCAGAAGCACCATGCCGTCCCTCCACAGCAAAGATCCGAAAAACTAAGCCAAACAGAGAATACAACAACCCTGAAACCCTAAAACAACAAATGAAAAGATAAAGAACTCAGCCAAGCACCAAATGGAGTGAGAAAACTGACAGAGAACGGAGAGTGAGGAGAGATTCATGCAGAGGTCCCCTACCAACTAATGCAGTGCAGATCCGCCATCTTGGACTCCTATCGGAGACCAGCAAACAGGGGGTACAAGAAAGCAGCCTCACGGAGCATCCAGCGGGAAACAAAACAACCAGTAATTTGTGATATATGCTTTCCCACCCCTCACCTTTCTTCACCCCTATTCGACCTTCTCTGCTTCCTGCGGCCACAGTCTCCTGACAGGGAAACACCGGCTGCTTGGATTCCACACCCGAACGGGCTGGCTCTCTGAGCGCCATTTGTTGGCTGCTGATGTTGCTTTTTTCCGCTTCTTTTGATTTCTTCCTTACCTCTCACCACCTCCCCCTCCTTTCGCTCAAATACCTGGCTCCATGTGCCATCTTTGCTTCTTTCTGAGGGGCTGTGGAGCTCCATTCAAGTGTGCAGCTGCTTCCCGGTCTGGGCTACCGCGCTGGTGGGATCCCGGGACTTTGTTTGTTTGTTTGTTTTGAATTGTTTGTTTGTTTTCTTTTCCTTTTCTTGAGTTGGGAGCCCTTTCTGGCCAGGCGGAGCTGTGTGGCAAGGAGATTTCCCACTCAGCTTCCACAGACGTGCAGAGGGATCCCGTAGGGCATTTCCTTTTTTGTTGTGTTTTTTTTTTTTTTCTGTTTCTTTGGGAGCCTTTCTTGTTCTTTTTTTTTTTTAATTTGTTTTGTTTTCTTTTCCTTCTTTTTCCCTTTTTGTCTTTCTTCATTGCTCAGTTTCTTGTCTCTGTATATCTTCCTTCTCTTTCTGTCCCCTGAATACTTGGCGTTGTATACCTCTACACCTTCTAGCCAGGCTGTACTGCAACACCTGAGAGCAACTTCCCCAGACCTCATAGCTGCACCGGTGGGATCCCTGGGAACTTTGAGGTTCTTTAACCTTTCTGATTTTTATTTATTCATTCTTTTCT